>NW_026968817.1:0-67998 GCF_028390025.1 Pseudophryne corroboree
TCATATAAATACTCCTAATATGTGTACCTAATACTACCCAACATGTACATGATACTACCACTCATAATACCCAACATGTACCTGATACTACCACTCATAATACCCAACATGTACCTGATACGACCACTCATATAAATACTCATAATATGTGTACCTGATACTACCCCTCATATAAATACTCCTAATATGTGTACCTGATACTACCCCTCATATAAATACTCCTAATATGTGTACCTGATACTACCCCTCATATAAATACTCCTAATATGTGTACCTGATCCTGATACAATCCCTCATATTACCCTGACACTGTACCTGATACTACCCCTCATAATACCCAACATGTACCTGACACTTCCTCATAATACTCCTGATAATGTACCTGATACTACCCCTCATATAAATACTCCTAATATGTGTACCTGATCCTGATACTGTACCTCATATTACCCTGACACTGTACCTGATACTACCCCTCATAATACCCAACATGTACCTGATACTACCACTCATAATACCCTACATGTACCTGATACTACCACTCATTTAAATACTCCTAATATGTGTACCTGATACTACCCCTCATATAAATACTCCTAATATGTGTACCTGATACTACCCCTCATATAAATACTCCTAATATGTGTACCTGATACTACCCAACATGTACCTGATGCTACCACTCATAATACCCAACATGTACCTGATACTACCACTCATATAAATACTCCTAATATGTGTACCTGATACTACCCCTTATATAAATACTCCTAATATGTGTACCTGATACTACCCCTCATATAAATACTCCTAATATGTGTACCTGATACTACCCCTCATATAAATACTCCTAATATGTGTACCTGATCCTGATACTATCCCTCATATTACCCTGACACTGTACCTGATACTACCCCTCATAATACCCAACATGTACCTGATACTACCTCATAATACTCCTGATAATGTACCTGATACTACCCCTCATATAAATACTCCTAATATGTGTACCTGATCCTGATACTGTACCTCATATTACCCTGACACTGTACCTGATACTACCCCTCATAATACCCAACATGTACCTGATACTACCACTCATAATACCCAACATGTACCTGATACTACCACTCATATAAATACTCCTAATATGTGTACCTGATACTACCCCTCATATAAATACTCCTAATATGTGTACATGATACTACCCCTCATATAAATACTCCTAATATGTGTACCTGATACTACCCCTCATATAAATACTCCTATTATGTGTACCTGATCCTGATACTATCCCTCATATTACCCTGACACTGTACCTGATACTACCCCTCATAATACCCAACATGTACCTGATACTACCTCATAATACTCCTGATAATGTACTTGATACTACCCCTCATATAAATACTCCTAATATGTGTACCTGATCCTGATACTATCCCTCATATTACCCTGACACTGTACCTGATACTACCCCTCATAATACCCAACATGTACCTGATACTACCACTCATAATACCCAACATGTACATGATACTACCACTCATATAAATACTCCAAATATGTGTACCTGATACTACCCCTCATATAAATACTCCTAATATGTGTACCTGATACTACCCCTCATATAAATACTCCTAATATGTGTACCTGATACTACCCCTCATATAAATACTCCTAATATGTGTACCTGATACTACCCCTCATATAAATACTCCTAATATGTGTACCTGATACTACCCCTCATATAAACACTTCTAATATGTGTACCTGATCCTGATACTATCCCTCATATTACCCTGACACTGTACCTGATACTACCCCTCATAATACCCAACATGTACCTGATACTACCACTCATAATACCCAACATGTACCTGATACTACCACTCATAATACCCAACATGTACTTGATACTACCACTCATATAAATACTCCTAATATGTGTACCTGATACTACCCCTCATATAAATACTCCTAATATGTGTACCTGATACTACCCCTCATATAAATACTCCTAATGTGTGTACCTGATACTACCCCTCATATAAATAATCCTAATATGTGTACCTGATCCTGATACTATCCCTCATATTACCCTGACACTGTACCTGATACTACCCCTCATAATACCCAACATGTACCTGATACTACCTCATAATACTCCAGATTATGTACCTGATACTACCCCTCATATAAATACTCCTAATATGTGTACCTGATCCTGATACTATCCCTCATATTACCCTGACACTGTACCTGATACTACCCCTCATAATACCCAACATGTACCTGATACTACCACTCATAATACCCAACATGTACCTGATACTACCACTCATATAAATACTCCTAATATGTGTACCTGATACTACCCCTCATATAAATACTCCTAATATGTGTACCTGATACTACCCCTCATATAAATACTCCTAATATGTGTACCTAATACTACCCAACATGTACATGATACTACCACTCATAATACCCAACATGTACCTGATACTACCACTCATAATACCCAACATGTACCTGATACGACCACTCATATAAATACTCATAATATGTGTACCTGATACTACCCCTCATATAAATACTCCTAATATGTGTACCTGATACTACCCCTCATATAAATACTCCTAATATGTGTACCTGATACTACCCCTCATATAAATACTCCTAATATGTGTACCTGATCCTGATACAATCCCTCATATTACCCTGACACTGTACCTGATACTACCCCTCATAATACCCAACATGTACCTGACACTTCCTCATAATACTCCTGATAATGTACCTGATACTACCCCTCATATAAATACTCCTAATATGTGTACCTGATCCTGATACTGTACCTCATATTACCCTGACACTGTACCTGATACTACCCCTCATAATACCCAACATGTACCTGATACTACCACTCATAATACCCTACATGTACCTGATACTACCACTCATTTAAATACTCCTAATATGTGTACCTGATACTACCCCTCATATAAATACTCCTAATATGTGTACCTGATACTACCCCTCATATAAATACTCCTAATATGTGTACCTGATACTACCCAACATGTACCTGATGCTACCACTCATAATACCCAACATGTACCTGATACTACCACTCATATAAATACTCCTAATATGTGTACCTGATACTACCCCTTATATAAATACTCCTAATATGTGTACCTGATACTACCCCTCATATAAATACTCCTAATATGTGTACCTGATACTACCCCTCATATAAATACTCCTAATATGTGTACCTGATCCTGATACTATCCCTCATATTACCCTGACACTGTACCTGATACTACCCCTCATAATACCCAACATGTACCTGATACTACCTCATAATACTCCTGATAATGTACCTGATACTACCCCTCATATAAATACTCCTAATATGTGTACCTGATCCTGATACTGTACCTCATATTACCCTGACACTGTACCTGATACTACCCCTCATAATACCCAACATGTACCTGATACTACCACTCATAATACCCAACATGTACCTGATACTACCACTCATATAAATACTCCTAATATGTGTACCTGATACTACCCCTCATATAAATACTCCTAATATGTGTACATGATACTACCCCTCATATAAATACTCCTAATATGTGTACCTGATACTACCCCTCATATAAATACTCCTATTATGTGTACCTGATCCTGATACTATCCCTCATATTACCCTGACACTGTACCTGATACTACCCCTCATAATACCCAACATGTACCTGATACTACCTCATAATACTCCTGATAATGTACTTGATACTACCCCTCATATAAATACTCCTAATATGTGTACCTGATCCTGATACTATCCCTCATATTACCCTGACACTGTACCTGATACTACCCCTCATAATACCCAACATGTACCTGATACTACCACTCATAATACCCAACATGTACATGATACTACCACTCATATAAATACTCCTAATATGTGTACCTGATACTACCCCTCATATAAATACTCCTAATATGTGTACCTGATACTACCCCTCATATAAATACTCCTAATATGTGTACCTGATACTACCCCTCATATAAATACTCCTAATATGTGTACCTGATACTACCCCTCATATAAATACTCCTAATATGTGTACCTGATACTACCCCTCATATAAACACTTCTAATATGTGTACCTGATCCTGATACTATCCCTCATATTACCCTGACACTGTACCTGATACTACCCCTCATAATACCCAACATGTACCTGATACTACCACTCATAATACCCAACATGTACCTGATACTACCACTCATAATACCCAACATGTACTTGATACTACCACTCATATAAATACTCCTAATATGTGTACCTGATACTACCCCTCATATAAATACTCCTAATATGTGTACCTGATACTACCCCTCATATAAATACTCCTAATGTGTGTACCTGATACTACCCCTCATATAAATAATCCTAATATGTGTACCTGATCCTGATACTATCCCTCATATTACCCTGACACTGTACCTGATACTACCCCTCATAATACCCAACATGTACCTGATACTACCTCATAATACTCCTGATTATGTACCTGATACTACCCCTCATATATATACTCCTAATATGTGTACCTGATCCTGATACTGTCCCTCATATTACCCTGACACTGTACCTGATACTACCCCTCATAATACCCAACATGTACCTGATACTACCACTCATAATACCCAACATGTACCTGATACTACCACTCATATAAATACTCCTAATATGTGTACCTGATACTACCCCTCATATAAATACTCCTAATATGTGTACCTGATACTACCCCTCATATAAATACTCCTAATATGTGTACCTAATACTACCCAACATGTACCTGATACTACCACTCATAATACCCAACATGTACCTGATACTACCACTCATAATACCCAACATGTACCTGATACGACCACTCATATAAATACTCATAATATGTGTACCTGATACTACCCCTCATATAAATACTCCTAATATGTGTACCTGATACTACCCCTCATATAAATACTCCTAATATGTGTACCTGATACTACCCCTCATATAAATACTCCTAATATGTGTACCTGATCCTGATACAATCCCTCATATTACCCTGACACTGTACCTGATACTACCCCTCATAATACCCAACATGTACCTGACACTTCCTCATAATACTCCTGATAATGTACCTGATACTACCCCTCATATAAATACTCCTAATATGTGTACCTGATCCTGATACTGTACCTCATATTACCCTGACACTGTACCTGATACTACCCCTCATAATACCCAACATGTACCTGATACTACCACTCATAATACCCTACATGTACCTGATACTACCACTCATTTAAATACTCCTAATATGTGTACCTGATACTACCCCTCATATAAATACTCCTAATATGTGTACCTGATACTACCCCTCATATAAATACTCCTAATATGTGTACCTGATACTACCCAACATGTACCTGATGCTACCACTCATAATACCCAACATGTACCTGATACTACCACTCATATAAATACTCCTAATATGTGTACCTGATACTACCCCTCATATAAATACTCCTAATATGTGTACCTGATACTACCCCTCATATAAATACTCCTAATATGTGTACCTGACACTACCCCTCATATAAATACTCCTAATATGTGTACCTGATCCTGATACTATCCCTCATATTACCCTGACACTGTACCTGATACTACCCCTCATAATACCCAACATGTACCTGATACTACTTCATAATACTCCTGATAATGTACCTGATACTACCCCTCATATAAATACTCCTAATATGTGTACCTGATCCTGATACTATCCCTCATATTACCCTGACACTGTACCTGATACTACCCCTCATAATACCCAACATGTACCTGATACTACCACTCATAATACCCAACATGTACATGATACTACCACTCATATAAATACTCCTAATATGTGTACCTGATACTACCCCTCATATAAATACTCCTAATATGTGTACCTGATACTACCCCGCTTATAAATACTCCTAATATGTGTACCTGATACTACCCCTCATATAAATACTCCTAATATGTGTACCTGATACTACCCCTCATATAAATACTCCTAATATGTGTACCTGATGCTACCCCTCATATAAACACTTCTAATATGTGTACCTGATCCTGATACTATCCCTCATATTACCCTGACACTGTACCTGATACTACCCCTCATAATACCCAACATGTACCTGATACTACCACTCATAATACCCAACATGTACCTGATACTACCACTCATAATACCCAACATGTACCTGATACTACCACTCATATAAATACTCCTAATATGTGTACCTGATACTACCCCTCATATAAATACTCCTAATATGTGTACCTGATACTACCCCTCATATAAATACTCCTAATATGTGTACCTGACACTACCCCTCATATAAATTCTCCTAATATGTGTACCTGATCCTGATACTATCCCTCATATTACCCTGACACTGTACCTGATACTACCCCTCATAATACCCAACATGTACCTGATACTACCTCATAATACTCCTGATTATGTACCTGATACTACTCCTCATATAAATACTCCTAATATGTGTACCTGATCCTGATACTATCCCTCAAATTACCCTGACACTGTACCTGATACTACCCCTCATAATACCCAACATGTACCTGATACTACCACTCATAATACCCAACATGTACCTGATACTACCACTCATATAAATACTCCTAATATGTGTACCTGATACTACCCCTCATATAAATACTCCTAATATGTGTACCTGATACTACCCCTCATATAAATACTCCTAATATGTGTACCTGATACTATCCCTCATATAAATACTCCTAATATGTGTACCTGATACTTCCCCTCATATAAATACTCCTAATATGTGTACCTGATACTACCCCTCATATAAGTAGTACTCCTTATATGTGTACCTGATCCTGATACTATCCCTCATATTACCCTGACACTGTACCTGATACTACCCCTCATAATACCCAACATGTACCTGATACTACCACTCATAACACCCAACATGTACCTGATACTACCACTCATATAAATACTCCTAATATGTGTACCTGATACTACCCCTCATATAAATACTCCTAATATGTGTACCTGATACTACCCCTCATATAAATACTCCTAATATGTGTACCTGATACTACCCCTCATATAAATACTCCTAATATGTGTACCTGATCCTGATACTATCCCTCATATTACCCTGACACTGTACCCGATACTACCCCTCATAATACCCAACATGTACCTGATACTACCACTCATAATACCCAACATGTACCTGATACTACCACTCATATAAATACTCCTAATATGTGTACCTGATACTACCCCTCATATAAATACTCCTAATATGTGTACCTGATATTACCCCTCATATAAATACTCCGAATATGTGTACCTGATCGTGATACTATCCCTCATATTACCCTGACACTGTACCTGATACTACCCCTCATAATACTCAACATGTACCTGATACTACCACTAATAATACCCAACATGTACCTGATACTACCCCTCATATAAATACTCCTAATATGTGTACCTGATACTACCCCTCATATAAATACTCCTAATATGTGTACCTGATCCTGATACTATCCCTCATATTACCCTGACACTGTACCTGATACTACCCCTCATAATACCCAACATGTACCTGATACTACCACTCATATAAATACTCATAATATGTGTACCTGATACTACCCCTCATATAAATACTCCTAATATGTGTACCTGATACTACCCCTCATATAAATACTCCTAATATGTGTACCTGATACTACCCCTCATATAAATACTCCTAATATGTGTACCTGATCCTGATACTATCCCTCATATTACCCTGACACTGTACCTGATACTACCCCTCATAATACCCAACATGTACCTGATACTACCACTCATAATACCCAACATGTACCTGATACTACCACTCATATAAATACTCCTAATATGTGTACCTGATACTACCCCTCATATAAATACTCCTAATATGTGTACCTGATACTACCCCTCATATAAATACTCCTAATATGTGTACCTGATACTACCCCTCATATAAATACTCCTAATATGTGTACCTGATCCTGATACTATCCCTCATATTACCCTGACACTGTACCCGATACTACCCCTCATAATACCCAACATGTACGTGATACTACCACTCATAATACCCAACATGTACCTGATACTACCACTCATATAAATACTCCTAATATGTGTACCTGATACTACCCCTCATATAAATACTCCTAATATGTGTACCTGATACTACCCCTCATATAAATACTCTGGATATGTGTACCTGATCCTGATACTATCCCTCATATTACCCTGACACTGTACCTGATACTACCCCTCATAATACCCAACATGTACCTGATACTACCACTCATAATACCCAACATGTACCTGATACTACCCCTCATATAAATACTCCTAATATGTGTACCTGATACTACCCCTCATATAAATACTCCTAATATGTGTACCTGATACTACCCCTCATATAAATACTCCTAATATGTGTACCTGATCCTGATACTATCCCTCATATTACCCTGACACTGTACCTGATACTACCCCTCATAATACCCAACATGTACCTGATACTACCACTCATAATACCCAACATGTACCTGATACTACCACTCATAATACCCAACATGTACCTGATACTACCACTCATATAAATACTCCTAATATGTGTACCTGATACTACCCCTCATATTAATACTCCTAATATGTGTACCTGATACTACCCCTCATATAAATACTCCTAATATGTGTACCTGATACTACCCCTCATATAAATACTCCTAATATATGTATATGATCCTGATACTATCCCTCATATTACCCTGACACTGTACCTGATACTACCCCTGATAATACCCAACATGTACCTGATACTAACTCATAATACTCCTGATAATGTACCTGATACTACCCCTCATATAAATACTCCTAATATGTGTACCTGATCCTGATACTATCCCTCATATTACCCTGACACTGTACCTGATACTACCCCTCATAATACCCAACATGTACCTGATACTACCACTCATAATACCCAACATGTACCTGATACTACCACTCATATAAATACTCCTAATATGTGTACCTGATACTACCCCTCATATAAATACTCCTAATATGTGTACCTGATACTACCCCTCATATAAATACTCCTAATATGTGTACCTGATCCTGATACTATCCCTCATATTACCCTGACACTGTACCCGATACTACCCCTCATAATACCCAACATGTACCTGATACTACCACTCATAATACCCAACATGTACCTGATACTACCACTCATATAAATACTCCTAATATGTGTACCTGATCCTGATACTATCCCTCATATTACCCTGACACTGTACCCGATACTACCCCTCATAATACCCAACATGTACCTGATACTACCACTCATAATACCCAACATGTACCTGATACTACCACTCATATAAATACTCCTAATATGTGTACCTGATCCTGATACTATCCCTCAAATTACCCTGACACTGTACCTGATACTACCACTCATAATACCCAACATGTACCTGATACTACCACTCATATAAATACTCCTAATATGTGTACCTGATACTACCCCTCATATAAATACTCCTAATATGTGTACCTGATACTACCCCTCATATAAATACTCCTAATATGTGTACCTGATACTACCCCTCATATAAATACTCCTAATATGTGTACCTGATACTACCCCTCATATAAATACTCCTAATATGTGTACCTGATACTACCCCTCATATAAGTAGTACTCCTTATATGTGTACCTGATCCTGATACTATCCCTCATATTACCCTGACACTGTACCTGATACTACCCCTCATAATACCCAACATGTACCTGATACTACCACTCATATAAATACTCCTAATATGTGTACCTGATACTACCACTCATATAAATACTCCTAATATGTGTACCTGATACTACCCCTCATATAAATACTCCTAATATGTGTACCTGATACTACCCCTCATATAAATACTCTGAATATGTGTACCTGATACTACCCCTCAAATAAATACTCCTAATATGTGTACCTGATCCTGATACTATCCCTCATATTACCCTGACACTGTACCCGATACTACCCCTCATAATACCCAACATGTACCTGATACTACCACTCATAATACCCAACATGTACCTGATCCTACCACTCATATAAATACTCCTAATATGTGTACCTGATACTACCCCTCATATAAATACTCCTAATATGTGTACCTGATACTACCCCTCATATAAATACTCCGAATATGTGTACCTGATCGTGATACTATCCCTCATATTACCCTGACACTGTACCTGATACTACCCCTCATAATACCCAACATGTACCTGATACTACCACTAATAATACCCAACATGTACTTGATACTACCCCTCATATAAATACTCCTAATATGTGTACCTGATACTACCCCTCATATAAATACTCCTAATATGTGTACCTGATCCTGATACTATCCCTCATATTACCCTGACACTGTACCTGATACTACCCCTCATAATACCCAACATGTACCTGATACTACCCCTCATAATACCCAACATGTACCTGATACTACCACTTATATAAATACTCCTAATATGTGTACCTGATACTATCCCTCATATAAATACTCCTAATATGTGTACCTGATACTACCCCTCATATAAATACTCCTAATATGTGTACCTGATCCTGATACTATCCCTCATATTACCCTGACACTGTACCTGATACTACCCCTCATAATACCCAACATGTACCTGATACTACCACTCATAATACCCAACATGTACCTGATACTACCACTCATATAAATACTCCTAATATGTGTACCTGATACTACCCCTCATATAAATACTCCTAATATGTGTACCTGATACTACCCCTCATATAAATACTCCTAATATGTGTACCTGATACTACCCCTCATATAAATACTCCTAATATGTGTACCTGATCCTGATACTATCCCTCATATTACCCTGACACTGTACCCGATACTACCCCTCATAATACCCAACATGTACGTGATACTACCACTCATAATACCCAACATGTACCTGATACTACCACTCATATAAATACTCCTAATATGTGTACCTGATACTACCCCTCATATAAATACTCCTAATATGTGTACCTGATACTACCCCTCATATAAATACTCTGAATATGTGTACCTGATCCTGATACTATCCCTCATATTACCCTGACACTGTACCTGATACTACCCCTCATAATACCCAACATGTACCTGATACTACCACTCATAATACCCAACATGTACCTGATACTACCCCTCATATAAATACTCCTAATATGTGTACCTGATACTACCCCTCATATAAATACTCCTAATATGTGTACCTGATACTACCCCTCATATAAATACTCCTAATATGTGTACCTGATCCTGATACTATCCCTCATATTACCCTGACACTGTACCTGATACTACCCCTCATAATACCCAACATGTACCTGATACTACCACTCATAATACCCAACATGTACCTGATACTACCACTCATAATACCCAACATGTACCTGATACTACCACTCATATAAATACTCCTAATATGTGTACCTGATACTACCCCTCATATTAATACTCCTAATATGTGTACCTGATACTACCCCTCATATAAATACTCCTAATATGTGTACCTGATACTACCCCTCATATAAATACTCCTAATATATGTACATGATCCTGATACTATCCCTCATATTACCCTGACACTGTACCTGATACTACCCCTCATAATACCCAACATGTACCTGATACTAATTCATAATACTCCTGATAATGTACATGATACTACCCCTCATATAAATACTCCTAATATGTGTACCTGATCCTGATACTATCCCTCATATTACCCTGACACTGTACCTGATACTACCCCTCATAATACCCAACATGTACCTGATACTACCCCTCATAATACCCAACATGTACCTGATACTACCACTCATATAAATACTCCTAATATGTGTACCTGATACTACCCCTCATATAAATACTCCTAATATGTGTACCTGATACTACCCCTCATATAAATACTCCTAATATGTGTACCTGATCCTGATACTATCCCTCATATTACCCTGACACTGTACCTGATACTACCCCTCATAATACCCAACATGTACCTGATACTACCACTCATAATACCCAACATGTACCTGATACTACCACTCATATAAATACTCCTAATATGTGTACCTGATACTACCCCTCATATAAATACTCCTAATATGTGTACCTGATACTACCCCTCATATAAATACTCCTAATATGTGTACCTGATACTACCCCTCATATAAATACTCCTAATATGTGTACCTGATCCTGATACTATCCCTCATATTACCCTGACACTGTACCCGATACTACCCCTCATAATACCCAACATGTACGTGATACTACCACTCATAATACCCAACATGTACCTGATACTACCACTCATATAAATACTCCTAATATGTGTACCTGATACTACCCCTCATATAAATACTCCTAATATGTGTACCTGATACTACCCCTCATATAAATACTCTGAATATGTGTACCTGATCCTGATACTATCCCTCATATTACCCTGACACTGTACCTGATACTACCCCTCATAATACCCAACATGTACCTGATACTACCACTCATAATACCCAACATGTACCTGATACTACCCCTCATATAAATACTCCTAATATGTGTACCTGATACTACCCCTCATATAAATACTCCTAATATGTGTACCTGATACTACCCCTCATATAAATACTCCTAATATGTGTACCTGATCCTGATACTATCCCTCATATTACCCTGACACTGTACCTGATACTACCCCTCATAATACCCAACATGTACCTGATACTACCACTCATAATACCCAACATGTACCTGATACTACCACTCATAATACCCAACATGTACCTGATACTACCACTCATATAAATACTCCTAATATGTGTACCTGATACTACCCCTCATATTAATACTCCTAATATGTGTACCTGATACTACCCCTCATATAAATACTCCTAATATGTGTACCTGATACTACCCCTCATATAAATACTCCTAATATATGTACATGATCCTGATACTATCCCTCATATTACCCTGACACTGTACCTGATACTACCCCTCATAATACCCAACATGTACCTGATACTAATTCATAATACTCCTGATAATGTACATGATACTACCCCTCATATAAATACTCCTAATATGTGTACCTGATCCTGATACTATCCCTCATATTACCCTGACACTGTACCTGATACTACCCCTCATAATACCCAACATGTACCTGATACTACCACTCATAATACCCAACATGTACCTGATACTACCACTCATATAAATACTCCTAATATGTGTACCTGATACTACCCCTCATATAAATACTCCTAATATGTGTACCTGATACTACCCCTCATATAAATACTCCTAATATGTGTACCTGATCCTGATACTATCCCTCATATTACCCTGACACTGTACCCGATACTACCCCTCATAATACCCAACATGTACCTGATACTACCACTCATAATACCCAACATGTACCTGATACTACGACTCATATAAATACTCCTAATATGTGTACCTGATACTACCCCTCATATAAATACTCCTAATATGTGTACCTGATACTACCCCTCATATAAATACTCCTAATATGTGTACCTGATCCTGATACTGTCCCTCATATTACCCTGACACTGTACCTGATACTACCCCTCATAATACCCAACATGTACCTGATACTACCACTCATAATACCCAACATGTACCTGATACTACCCCTCATATAAATACTCCTAATATGTGTACCTGATACTACCCCTCATATAAATACTCCTAATATGTGTACCTGATCCTGATACTATCCCTCATATTACCCTGACACTGTACCTGATACTACCCCTCATAATACCCAACATGTACCTGATACTACCACTCATAATACCCAACATGTACCTGATACTACCACTCATATAAATACTTCTAATATGTGTACCTGATACTACCCCTCATATAAATACTCCTAATATGTGTACCTGATACTACCCCTCATATAAATACTCCTAATATGTGTACCTGATACTACCCCTCATATAAATACTCCTAATATGTGTACCTGATCCTGATACTATCCCTCATATTACCCTGACACTGTACCTGATACTACCCCTCATAATACCCAACATGTACCTGATACTACCTCATAATACTCCTGATAATGTACCTGATACTACCCCTCATATAAATACTCCTAATATGTGTACCTGATCCTGATACTATCCCTCATATTACCCTGACACTGTACCTGATACTACCCCTCATAATACCCAACATGTACCTGATACTACCACTCATAATACCCAACATGTACATGATACTACCACTCATATAAATACTCCTAATATGTGTACCTGATACTACCCCTCATATAAATACTCCTAATATGTGTACCTGATACTACCCCTCATATAAATACTCCTAATATGTGTACCTGATACTACCCCTCATATAAATACTCCTAATATGTGTACCTGATACTACCCCTCATATAAATACTCCTAATATGTGTACCTGATACTACCCCTCATATAAACACTTCTAATATATGTACCTGATCCTGATACTATCCCTCATATTACCCTGACACTGTACCTGATACTACCCCTCATAATACCCAACATGTACCTGATACTACCACTCATAATACCCAACATGTACCTGATACTACCACTCATATAAATACTCCTAATATGTGTACCTGATACTACCCCTCATATAAATACTCCTAATATGTGTACCTGATACTACCCCTCATATAAATACTCCTAATATGTGTACCTGATACTACCCCTCATATAAATACTCCTAATATGTGTACCTGATCCTGATACTATCCCTCATATTACCCTGACACTGTACCTGATACTACCCCTCATAATACCCAACATGTACCTGATACTACCTCATAATACTCCTGATTATGTACCTGATACTACCCCTCATATAAGTACTCCTAATATGTGTACCTGATCCTGATACTATCCCTCAAATTACACTGACACTGTACCTGATACTACCCCTCATAATACCCAACATGTACCTGATACTACCACTCATAATACCCAACATGTACCTGATACTACCACTCATATAAATACACCTAATATGTGTACCTGATACTACCCCTCATATAAATACTCCTAATATGTGTACCTGATACTACCCCTCATATAAATACTCCTAATATGTGTACCTGATACTACCCCTCATATAAATACTCATAATATGTGTACCTGATACTACCCCTCATATAAATACTCCTAATATGTGTACCTGATACTACCCCTCGTATAAGTAGTACTCCTTATATGTGTACCTGATCCTGATACTATCCCTCATATTACCCTGACACTGTACCTGATACTACCCCTCATAATACCCAACATGTACCTGATACTACCACTCATAACACCCAACATGTACCTGATACTACCACTCATATAAATACTCCTAATATGTGTACCTGATACTACCCCTCATATAAATACTCCTAATATGTGTACCTGATACTACCCCTCATATAAATACTCCGAATATGTGTACCTGATACTACCCCTCATATAAATACTCCTAATATGTGTACCTGATCCTGATACTATCCCTCATATTACCCTGACACTGTACCCGATACTACCCCTCATAATACCCAACATGTACCTGATACTACCACTCATAATACCCAATATGTACCTGATACTACCACTCATATAAATACTCCTAATATGTGTACCTGATACTACCCCTCATATAAATACTCCTAATATGTGTACCTGATACTACCCCTCATATAAATACTCCGAATATGTGTACCTGATCGTGATACTATCCCTCATATTACCCTGACACTGTACCTGATACTACCCCTCATAATACCCAACATGTACCTGATACTACCACTAATAATACCCAACATGTACCTGATACTACCCCCCATATAAATACTCCTAATATGTGTACCTGATACTACCCCTCATATAAATACTCCTAATATGTGTACCTGATCCTGATACTATCCCTCATATTACCCTGACACTGTACCTGATACTACCCCTCATAATACCCAACATGTACCTGATACTACCACTCATAATACCCAACATGTACCTGATACTACCACTCATATAAATACTCCTAATATGTGTACCTGATACTACCCCTCATATAAATACTCCTAATATGTGTACCTGATACTACCCCTCATATAAATACTCCTAATATGTGTACCTGATCATGATACTATCCCTCATATTACCCTGACACTGTACCTGATACAACCCCTCATAATACCCAACATGTACCTGATACTACTACTCATAATACCCTACATGTACCTGATACTACCACTCATATAAATACTCCTAATATGTGTACCTGATACTACCCCTCATATAAATACTCCTAATATGTTTACCTGATCCTGATACTATCCCTCATATTACCCAGACACTGTACCTGATACTACCCCTCATAATACCCAACATGTACCTGATACTACCACTCATAATACCCAACATGTACCTGATACTACCACTCATAATACCCAACATGTACCTGATACTACCACTCATATAAATACTCCTAATATGTGTACCTGATACTACCCCTCATATTAATACTCCTAATATGTGTACCTGATACTACCCCTCATATAAATACTCCTAATATGTGTACCTGATACTACCCCTCATATAAATACTCCTAATATATGTACATGATCCTGATACTATCCCTCATATTACCCTGACACTGTACCTGATACTACCCCTCATAATACCCAACATGTACCTGATACTAACTCATAATACTCCTGATAATGTACCTGATACTACCCCTCATATAAATACTCCTAATATGTGTACCTGATCCTGATACTATCCCTCATATTACCCTGACACTGTACCTGATACTACCCCTCATAATACCCAACATGTACCTGATACTACCACTCATAATACCCAACATGTACCTGATACTACCACTCATATAAATACTCCTAATATGTGTACCTGATACTACCCCTCATATAAATACTCCTAATATGTGTACCTGATCCTGATACTATCCCTCATATTACCCTGACACTGTACCCGATACTACACCTCATAATAACCAACATGTACCTGATACTACCACTCATAATACCCAACATGTACCTGATACTACCACTCATATAAATACTCCTAATATGTGTACCTGATACTACCCCTCATATAAATACTCCTAATATGTGTACCTGATACTACCCCTCATATAAATACTCTGAATATGTGTACCTGATCCTGATACTATCCCTCATATTACCCTGACACTGTAACTGATACTACCCCTCATAATACCCAACATGTACCTGATACTACCACTCATAATACCCAACATGTACCTGATACTACCCCTCATATAAATACTCCTAATATGTGTACCTGATACTACCCCTCATATAAATTCTCCTAATATGTGTACCTGATCCTGATACTATCCCTCATATTGCCCTGACACTGTACCTGATACTACCCCTCATAATACCCAACATGTACCTGATACTACCACTCATAATACCCAACATGTACCTGATACTACCACTCATATAAATACTCCTAATATGTGTACCTGATACTACCCCTCATATAAATACTCCTAATATGTGTACCTGATACTACCCCTCATATAAATACTCCTAATATGTGTACCTGATCCTGATACTATCCCTCATATTACCCTGACACTGTACCTGATACTACCCCTCATAATACCCAACATGTACCTGATACTACCACTCATAATACCCCACATGTACCTGATGCTACCACTCATATAAATACTCCTAATATGTGTACCTAATACTACCCCTCATATTAATACTCCTAATATGTGTACCTGATACTACCCCTCATATAAATACTCCTAATATGTGTACCTGATACTACCCCTCATATAAATACTCCTAATATATGTACCTGATTCTGATACTATCCCTCATATTACCCTGACACTGTACCTGATACTACCCCTCATAATACCCAACATGTACTTGATACTACCTCATAATACTCCTGATAATGTACCTGATACTACCCCTCATATAAATACTCCTAATATGTGTACCTGATCCTGATACTATCCCTCATATTACCCTGACACTGTACCTGATACTACCCCTTATAATACCCAACATGTACCTGATACTACCACTCATAATACCCAACATGTACCTGATACTACCACTCATATAAATACTCCTAATATGTGTACCTGATACTACCCCTCATATAAATACTCCTAATATGTGTACCTGATACTACCCCTCATATAAATACTCCTAATATGTGTACCTGATCCTGATACTATCCCTCATATTACCCTGACACTGTACCCGATACTACACCTCATAATACCCAACATGTACCTGATACTACCACTCATAATACCCAACATGTACCTGATACTACCACTCATATAAATACTCCTAATATGTGTACCTGATACTACCCCTCATATAAATACTCCTAATATGTGTACCTGATACTACCCCTCATATAAAAACTCTGAATATGTGTACCTGATCCTGATACTATCCCTCATATTACCCTGACACTGTACCTGATACTACCCCTCATAATACCCAACATGTACCTGATACTACCACTCATAATACCCAACATGTACCTGATACTACCCCTCATATAAATACTCCTAATATGTGTTCCTGATCCTGATACTATCCCTCATATTGCCCTGACACTGTACCTGATACTACCCCTCATAATACCCAACATGTACCTGATACTACCACTCATAATACCCAACATGTACCTGATACTACCACTCATATAAATACTCCTAATATGTGTACCTGATACTACCCCTCATATAAATACTCCTAATATGTGTACCTGATACTACCCCTCATATAAATACTCCTAATATGTGTACCTGATCCTGATACTATCCCTCATATTACCCTGACACTGTACCTGATACTACCCCTCATAATACCCAACATGTACCTGATACTACCACTCATAATACCCCACATGTACCTGATGCTACCACTTATATAAATACTCCTAATATGTGTACCTAATACTACCCCTCATATTAATACTCCTAATATGTGTACCTGATACTACCCCTCATATAAATACTCCTAATATGTGTACCTGATACTACCCCTCATATAAATACTCCTAATATATGTACCTGATCCTGATACTATCCCTCATATTACCCTGACACTGTACCTGATACTACCCCTCATAATACCCAACATGTACCTGATACTACCTCATAATACTCCTGATAATGTACCTGATACTACCCCTCATATAAATACTCCTAATATGTGTACCTGATCCTGATACTATCCCTCATATTACCCTGACACTGTACCTGATACTACCCCTCATATTACCCATCATGTACCTGATACTACCACTCATAATACCCAACATGTACCTGATACTACCACTCATATAAATACTCCTAATATGTGTACCTGATACTACCCCTCATATAAATACTCCTAATATGTGTACCTGATACTACCCCTCATATAAATACTCTGAATATGTGTACCTGATCCTGATACTATCCCTTATATTACCCTGACACTGTACCTGATACTACCCCTCATAATACCCAACATGTACGTGATACTACCACTCATAATACCCAACATGTACCTGATACTACCCCTCATATAAATACTCCTAATATGTGTACCTGATACTACCCCTCATATAAATACTCCTAATATGTGTACCTGATCCTGATAATATCCCTCATATTACACTGACACTGTACCTGATACTACCCCTCATATTACCCAACATGTACCTGATACTACCACTCATAATACCCAACATGTACCTGATACTACCACTCATAATACCCAACATGTACCTGATACTATCACTCATATAAATACTCCTAATATGTGTACCTGATACTACCCCTCATATAAATACTCCTAATATGTGTACCTGATACTACCCCTCATATAAATACTCCTAATATGTGTACCTGATACTACCCCTCATATAAATACTCCTAATATGTGTACCTGATACTACCCCTCATATAAATTCTCCTAATATGTGTACCTGATCCTGATACTATCCCACATATTACCCTGACACTGTACCTGATACTACCCCTCATAATACCCAACATGTACCTGATACTACCACTCATAATACCCAACATGTACCTGATACTACCCCTCATATAAATACTCCTAATATGTGTACCTGATACTACCCCTCATATAAATACTCCTAATATGTGTACCTGATACTACCCCTCATATAAATACTCCTAATATGTGTACCTGATCCTGATACTATCCCTCATATTACCCTGACACTGTACCTGATACTACCCCTCATAATACCCAACATGTACCTGATACTACCACTCATAATACCCCACATGTACCTGATGCTACCACTCATATAAATACTCCTAATATGTGTACCTAATACTACCCCTCATATTAATACTCCTAATATGTGTACCTGATACTACCCCTCATATAAATACTCCTAATATGTGTACCTGATACTACCCCTCATAAAAATACTCCTAATATATGTACCTGATCCTGATACTATCCCTCATATTACCCTGACACTGTACCTGATACTACCCCTCATAATACCCAACATGTACCTGATACTACCTCATAATACTCCTGATAATGTACCTGATACTACCCCTCATATAAATACTCCTAATATGTGTACCTGATCCTGATACTATCCCTCATATTACCCTGACACTGTACCTGATACTACCCCTCATATTACCCATCATGTACCTGATACTACCACTCATAATACCCAACATGTACCTGATACTACCACTCATATAAATACTCCTAATATGTGTACCTGATACTACCCCTCATATAAATACTCCTAATATGTGTACCTGATACTACCCCTCATATAAATACTCCTAATATGTGTACCTGATCCTGATACTATCCCTCATATTACCCTGACACTGTACCTGATACTACCCCTCATAATACCCAACATGTACCTGATACTACCACTCATAATACCCAACATGTACCTGATACTACCACTCATATAAATACTCCTAATATGTGTACCTGATACTACCCCTCATATAAATACTCCTAATATGTGTACCTGATACTACCCCTCATATAAATACTCCTAATATGTGTACCTGATACTACCCCTCATATAAATACTCCTAATATGTGTACCTGATCCTGATACTATCCCTCATATTACCCTGACACTGTACCTGATACTACCCCTCATAATACCCAACATGTACCTGATACTACCTCATAATACTCCTGATAATGTACTTGATACTACCCCTCATATAAATTCTCCTAATATGTGTACCTGATCCTGATACTATCCCTCATATTACCCTGACACTGTACCTGATACTACCCCTCATAATACCCAACATGTACCTGATACTACCCCTCATATAAATACTCCTAATATGTGTACCTGATACTACCCCTCATATAAATACTCCTAATATGTGTACCTGATACTACCCCTCATATAAATACTCCTAATATGTGTACCTGATCCTGATACTATCCCTCATATTACCCTGACACTGTACCTGATACTACCCCTCATAATACCCAACATGTACCTGATACTACCACTCATAATACCCCACATGTACCTGATGCTACCACTCATATAAATACTCCTAATATGTGTACCTAATACTACCCCTCATATTAATACTCCTAATATGTGTACCTGATACTACCCCTCATATAAATACTCCTAATATGTGTACCTGATACTACCCCTCATAAAAATACTCCTAATATATGTACCTGATCCTGATACTATCCCTCATATTACCCTGACACTGTACCTGATACTACCCCTCATAATACCCAACATGTACCTGATACTACCTCATAATACTCCTGATAATGTACCTGATACTACCCCTCATATAAATACTCCTAATATGTGTACCTGATCCTGATACTATCCCTCATATTACCCTGACACTGTACCTGATACTACCCCTCATATTACCCATCATGTACCTGATACTACCACTCATAATACCCAACATGTACCTGATACTACCACTCATATAAATACTCCTAATATGTGTACCTGATACTACCCCTCATATAAATACTCCTAATATGTGTACCTGATACTACCCCTCATATAAATACTCCTAATATGTGTACCTGATCCTGATACTATCCCTCATATTACCCTGACACTGTACCTGATACTACCCCTCATAATACCCAACATGTACCTGATACTACCACTCATAATACCCAACATGTACCTGATACTACCACTCATATAAATACTCCTAATATGTGTACCTGATACTACCCCTCATATAAATACTCCTAATATGTGTACCTGATACTACCCCTCATATAAATACTCCTAATATGTGTACCTGATACTACCCCTCATATAAATACTCCTAATATGTGTACCTGATCCTGATACTATCCCTCATATTACCCTGACACTGTACCTGATACTACCCCTCATAATACCCAACATGTACCTGATACTACCTCATAATACTCCTGATAATGTACTTGATACTACCCCTCATATAAATTCTCCTAATATGTGTACCTGATCCTGATACTATCCCTCATATTACCCTGACACTGTACCTGATACTACCCCTCATAATACCCAACATGTACCTGATACTACCCCTCATATAAATACTCCTAATATGTGTACCTGATACTACCCCTCATATAAATACTCCTAATATGTGTACCTGATACTACCCCTCATATAAATACTCCTAATATGTGTACCTGATCCTGATACTATCCCTCATATTACCCTGACACTGTACCTGATACTACCCCTCATAATACCCAACATGTACCTGATACTACCACTCATAATACCCCACATGTACCTGATGCTACCACTCATATAAATACTCCTAATATGTGTACCTAATACTACCCCTCATATTAATACTCCTAATATGTGTACCTGATACTACCCCTCATATAAATACTCCTAATATGTGTACCTGATACTACCCCTCATAAAAATACTCCTAATATATGTACCTGATCCTGATACTATCCCTCATATTACCCTGACACTGTACCTGATACTACCCCTCATAATACCCAACATGTACCTGATACTACCTCATAATACTCCTGATAATGTACCTGATACTACCCCTCATATAAATACTCCTAATATGTGTACCTGATCCTGATACTATCCCTCATATTACCCTGACACTGTACCTGATACTACCCCTCATATTACCCATCATGTACCTGATACTACCACTCATAATACCCAACATGTACCTGATACTACCACTCATATAAATACTCCTAATATGTGTACCTGATACTACCCCTCATATAAATACTCCTAATATGTGTACCTGATACTACCCCTCATATAAATACTCCTAATATGTGTACCTGATCCTGATACTATCCCTCATATTACCCTGACACTGTACCTGATACTACCCCTCATAATACCCAACATGTACCTGATACTACCACTCATAATACCCAACATGTACCTGATACTACCACTCATATAAATACTCCTAATATGTGTACCTGATACTACCCCTCATATAAATACTCCTAATATGTGTACCTGATACTACCCCTCATATAAATACTCCTAATATGTGTACCTGATCCTGATACTATCCCTCATATTACCCTGACACTGTACCCGATACTACCCCTCATAATACCCAACATGTACCTGATACTACCACTCATAATACCCAACATGTACCTGATACTACCACTCATATAAATACTCCTAATATGTGTACCTGATACTACCCCTCATATAAATACTCCTAATATGTGTACCTGATACTACCCCTCATATAAATACTCTGAATATGTGTACCTGATCCTGATACTATCCCTCATATTACCCTGACACTGTACCTGATACTACCCCTCATAATACCCAACATGTACCTTATACTACCACTCATAATACCCAACATGTACCTGATACTACCCCTCATATAAATACTCCTAATATGTGTACCTGATACTACCCCTCATATAAATACTCCTAATATGTGTACCTGATCCTGATACTATCCCTCATATTACCCTGACACTGTACCTGATACTACCCCTCATATTACCCAACATGTACCTGATACTACCACTCATAATACCCAACATGTACCTGATACTACCACTCATAATACCCAACATGTACCTGATACTACCACTCATATAAATACTCCTAATATGTGTACCTGATACTTCCCCTCATATAAATACTCCTAATATGTGTACCTGATACTACCCCTCATATAAATACTCCTAATATGTGTACCTGATACTACCCCTCATATAAATACTCATAATATATGTACCTGATCCTGATACTATCCCTCATATTACCCTGACACTGTACCTGATACTACCCCTCATAATACCCAACATGTACCTGATACTACCTCATAATACTCCTGATAATGTACCTGATACTACCCCTCATATAAATACTCCTAATATGTGTACCTGATCCTGATACTTTCCCTCATATTACCCTGACACTGTACCTGATACTACCCCTCATAATACCCAACATGTACCTGATACTACCACTCATAATACCCAACATGTACCTGATACTACCACTCATATAAATACTCCTAATATGTGTACCTGATACTACCCCTCATATAAATACTCCTAATATGTGTACCTGATACTACCCCTCATATAAATACTCCTAATATGTGTACCTGATACTACCCCTGATATAAATACTCCTAATATGTGTACCTGATACTACCCCTCATATAAATACTCTTAATATGTGTACCTGATACTACCCCTCATATAAATACTTCTAATATGTGTACCTGATCCTGATACTATCCCTCATATTACCCTGACACTGTACCTGATACTACCCCTCATAATACCCAACATGTACCTGATACTACCACTCATATAAATACTCCTAATATGTGTACCTAATACTACCCCTCATATTAATACTCCTAATATGTGTACCTGATACTACCCCTCCTATAAATACTCCTAATATGTGTACCTGATACTACCCCTCATATAAATACTCCTAATATGTGTACCTGATACTACCCCTCATATAAATACTCCTAATATACGTACCTGATCCTGATACTATCCCTCATATTACCCTGACACTGTACCTGATACTATCCCTCATAATACCCAACATGTACCTGATACTACCTCATAATACTCCTGATAATGTACCTGATACTACCCCTCATATAAATACTCCTAATATGTGTACCTGATCCTGATACTATCCCTCATATTACCCTGACACTGTACCTGATACTACCCCTCATAATACCCAACATGTACCTGATACTACCACTCATAATAGCCAACATGTACCTGATACTACCACTCATATAAATACTCCTAATATGTGTACCTGATACTACCCCTCATATAAATACTCCTAATATGTGTACCTGATACTACCCCTCATATAAATACTCCTAATATGTGTACCTGATACTACCCCTCATATAAATACTCCTAATATGTGTACCTGATCCTGATACTATCCCTCATATTACCCTGACACTGTACCCGATACTACCCCTCATAATACCCAACATGTACCTGATACTACCACTCATAATACCCAACATGTACCTGATACTACCACTCATATAAATACTCCTAATATGTGTACCTAATACTACCCCTCATATTAATACTCCTAATATGTGTACCTGATACTACCCCTCCTATAAATACTCCTAATATGTGTACCTGATACTACCCCTCATATAAATACTCCTAATATGTGTACCTGATACTACCCCTCATATAAATACTCCTAATATACGTACCTGATCCTGATACTATCCCTCATATTACCCTGACACTGTACCTGATACTATCCCTCATAATACCCAACATGTACCTGATACTACCTCATAATACTCCTGATAATGTACCTGATACTACCCCTCATATAAATACTCCTAATATGTGTACCTGATCCTGATACTATCCCTCATATTACCCTGACACTGTACCTGATACTACCCCTCATAATACCCAACATGTACCTGATACTACCACTCATAATAGCCAACATGTACCTGATACTACCACTCATATAAATACTCCTAATATGTGTACCTGATACTACCCCTCATATAAATACTCCTAATATGTGTACCTGATACTACCCCTCATATAAATACTCCTAATATGTGTACCTGATACTACCCCTCATATAAATACTCCTAATATGTGTACCTGATCCTGATACTATCCCTCATATTACCCTGACACTGTACCCGATACTACCCCTCATAATACCCAACATGTACCTGATACTACCACTCATAATACCCAACATGTACCTGATACTACCACTCATATAAATACTCCTAATATGTGTACCTGATACTACCCCTCATATAAATACTCCTAATATGTGTACCTGATACTACCCCTCATATAAATACTCTGAATATGTGTACCTGATCCTGATACTATCCCTCATATTACCCTGACACTGTACCTGATACTACCCCTCATAGTACCCAACATGTACCTGATACTACCACTCATAATACCCAACATGTACCTGATACTACCCCTCATATAAATACTCCTAATATGTGTACCTGATACTACCCCTCATATAAATACTCCTAATATGTGTACCTGATCCTGATACTATCCCTCATATTACCCTGACACTGTACCTGATACTACCCCTCATAATACCCAACATGTACCTGATACTACCTCATAATACTCCTGATAATGTACTTGATACTACCCCTCATATAAATACTCCTAATATGTGTACCTGATCCTGATACTATCCCTCATATTACCCTGACACTGTACCTGATACTACCCCTCATAATACCCAACATGTACCTGATACTACCACTCATAATACCCAACATGTACATGATACTACCACTCATATAAATACTCCTAATATGTGTACCTGATACTACCCCTCATATAAATACTCCTAATATGTGTACCTGATACTACCCCTCATATAAATACTCCTAATATGTGTACCTGATACTACCCCTCATATAAATACTCTGAATATGTGTACCTGATCCTGATACTATCCCTCATATTACCCTGACACTGTACCTGATACTACCCCTCATAATACCCAACATGTACCTGATACTACCACTCATAATACCCAACATGTACCTGATACTACCACTCATATAAATACTCCTAATATGTGTACCTGACACTACCCCTCATATAAATACTCCTAATATGTGTACCTGATCCTGATACTATCCCTCATATTACCCTGACACTGTACCTGATACTACCCCTCATAATACCCAACATGTACCTGATACTACCACTCATAATACCCCACATGTACCTGATGCTACCACTCATATAAATACTCCTAATATGTGTACCTAATACTACCCCTCATATTAATACTCCTAATATGTGTACCTGATACTACCCCTCATATAAATACTCCTAATATGTGTACCTGATACTACCCCTCATATAAATACTCCTAATATATGTACCTGATCCTGATACTATCCCTCATATTACCCTGACACTGTACCTGATACTACCCCTCATAATACCCAACATGTACCTGATACTACCTCATAATACTCCTGATAATGTACCTGATACTACCCCTCATATAAATACTCCTAATATGTGTACCTGATCCTGATACTATCCCTCATATTACCCTGACACTGTACCTGATACTACCCCTCATATTACCCATCATGTACCTGATACTGCCACTCATAATACCCAACATGTACCTGATACTACCACTCATATAAATACTCCTAATATGTGTACCTGATACTACCCCTCATATAAATACTCCTAATATGTGTACCTGATACTACCCCTCATATAAATACTCTGAATATGTGTACCTGATCCTGATACTATCCCTTATATTACCCTGACACTGTACCTGATACTACCCCTCATAATACCCAACATGTACCTGATACTACCACTCATAATACCCAACATGTACCTGATACTACCCCTCATATAAATACTCCTAATATGTGTACCTGATACTACCCCTCATATAAATACTCCTAATATGTGTACCTGATCCTGATAATATCCCTCATATTACCCTGACACTGTACCTGATACTACCCCTCATATTACCCAACATGTACCTGATACTACCACTCATAATACCCAACATGTACCTGATACTACCACTCATAATACCCAACATGTACCTGATACTATCACTCATATAAATACTCCTAATATGTGTACCTGATACTACCCCTCATATAAATACTCCTAATATGTGTGCCTGATACTACCCCTCATATAAATACTCCTAATATGTGTACCTGATACTACCCCTCATAATACCCAACATGTACCTGATACTACCACTCATAATACCCAACATGTACCTGATACTACCACTCATATAAATACTCCTAATATGTGTACCTAATACTACCCCTCATATAAATACTCCTAATATGTGTACCTGATACTACCCCTCATATAAATACTCCTAATATGTGTACCTGATCCTGATACTATCCCTCATATTACCCTGACACTGTACCTCATACTACCCCTCATAATACCCAACATGTACCTGATACTACCACTCATAATACCCCACATGTACCTGATGCTACCACTCATATAAATACTCCTAATATGTGTACCTAATACTACCCCTCATATTAATACTCCTAATATGTGTACCTGATACTACCCCTCATATAAATACTCCTAATATGTGTACCTGATACTACCCCTCATATAAATACTCCTAATATATGTACCTGATCCTGATACTATCCCTCATATTACCCTGACACTGTACCTGATACTACCCCTCATAATACCCAACATGTACCTGATACTACCTCATAATACTCCTGATAATGTACCTGATACTACCCCTCATATAAATACTCCTAATATGTGTACCTGATCCTGATACTATCCCTCATATTACCCTGACACTGTACCTGATACTACCCCTCATATTACCCATCATGTACCTGATACTGCCACTCATAATACCCAACATGTACCTGATACTACCACTCATATAAATACTCCTAATATGTGTACCTGATACTACCCCTCATATAAATACTCCTAATATGTGTACCTGATACTACCCCTCATATAAATACTCTGAATATGTGTACCTGATCCTGATACTATCCCTTATATTACCGTGACACTGTACCTGATACTACCCCTCATAATACCCAACATGTACCTGATACTACCACTCATAATACCCAACATGTACCTGATACTACCCCTCATATAAATACTCCTAATATGTGTACCTGATACTACCCCTCATATAAATACTCCTAATATGTGTACCTGATCCTGATAATATCCCTCATATTACCCTGACACTGTACCTGATACTACCCCTCATATTACCCAACATGTACCTGATACTACCACTCATAATACCCAACATGTACCTGATACTACCACTCATAATACCCAACATGTACCTGATACTATCACTCATATAAATACTCCTAATATGTGTACCTGATACTACCCCTCATATAAATACTCCTAATATGTGTACCTGATACTACCCCTCATATAAATACTCCTAATATGTGTACCTGATACTACCCCTCATATAAATACTCCTGATATGTGTACCTGATACTACCCCTCATATAAATTCTCCTAATATGTGTACCTGATCCTGATACTATCCCACATATTACCCTGACACTGTACCTGATACTACCCCTCATAATACCCAACATGTACCTGATACTACCACTCATAATACCCAACATGTACCTGATACTACCCCTCATATAAATACTCCTAATATGTGTACCTGATACTACCCCTCATATAAATACTCCTAATATGTGTACCTGATACTACCCCTCATATAAATACTCCTAATATGTGTACCTGATCCTGATACTATCCCTCATATTACCCTGACACTGTACCTGATACTACCCCTCATAATACCCAACATGTACCTGATACTACCACTCATAATACCCCACATGTACCTGATGCTACCACTCATATAAATACTCCTAATATGTGTACCTAATACTACCCCTCATATTAATACTCCTAATATGTGTACCTGATACTACCCCTCATATAAATACTCCTAATATGTGTACCTGATACTACCCCTCATATAAATACTCCTAATATATGTACCTGATCCTGATACTATCCCTCATATTACCCTGACACTGTACCTGATACTACCCCTCATAATACCCAACATGTACCTGATACTACCTCATAATACTCCTGATAATGTACCTGATACTACCCCTCATATAAATACTCCTAATATGTGTACCTGATCCTGATACTATCCCTCATATTACCCTGACACTGTACCTGATACTACCCCTCATATTACCCATCATGTACCTGATACTACCACTCATAATACCCAACATGTACCTGATACTACCACTCATATAAATACTCCTAATATGTGTACCTGACACTACCCCTCATATAAATACTCCTAATATGTGTACCTGATACTACCCCTCATATAAATACTCCTAATATGTGTACCTGATCCTGATACTATCCCTCATATTACCCTGACACTATACCTGATACTACCCCTCATAATACCCAACATGTACCTGATACTACCACTCATAATACCCAACATGTACCTGATACTACCACTCATATAAATACTCCTAATATGTGTACCTGATACTACCCCTCATATAAATACTCCTAATATGTGTACCTGATACTACCCCTCATATAAATACTCCTAATATGTGTACCTGATACTACCCCTCATATAAATACTCCTAATACGTGTACCTGATACTACCCCTCATATAAATACTCCTAATATGTGTACCTGATCCTGATACTATCCCTCATATTACCCTGACACTGTACCCGATACTACCCCTCATAATACCCAACATGTACCTGATACTACCACTCATAATACCCAACATGTACCTGATACTACCACTCATATAAATACTCCTAATATGTGTACCTGATACTACCCCTCATATAAATACTCCTAATATGTGTACCTGATACTACCCCTCATATAAATACTCCTAATATGTGTACCTGATTCTGATACTATCCCTCATATTACCCTGACACTGTACCTGATACTACCCCTCATAATACCCAACATGTACCTGATACTACCACTCATAATACCCAACATGTACCTGATACTACCACTCATATAAATACTCCTAATATGTGTACCTGATACTACCCCTCATATAAATACTCCTAATATGTGTACCTGATACTACCCCTCATATAAATACTCCTAATACGTGTACCTGATACTACCCCTCATATAAATACTCCTAATATGTGTACCTGATCCTGATACTATCCCTCATATTACCCTGACACTGTACCCGATACTACCCCTCATAATACCCAACATGTACCTGATACTACCACTCATAATACCCAACATGTACCTGATACTACCACTCATATAAATACTCCTAATATGTGTACCTGATACTACCCCTCATATAAATACTCCTAATATGTGTACCTGATACTACCCCTCATATAAATACTCCTAATATGTGTACCTGATTCTGATACTATCCCTCATATTACCCTGACACTGTACCTGATACTACCCCTCATAATACCCAACATGTACCTGATACTACCACTCATAATACCCAACATGTACCTGATACTACCACTCATATAAATACTCCTAATATGTGTACCTGATACTACCCCTCATATAAATACTCCTAATATGTGTACCTGATACTACCCCTCATATAAATACTCCTAATATGTGTACCTGATTCTGATACTATTCCTCATATTACCCTGACACTGTACCTGATACTACCCCTCATAGTACCCAACATGTACCTGATACTACCACTCATAATACCCCACATGTACCTGATGCTACCACTCATATAAATACTCCTAATATGTGTACCTAATACTACCCCTCATATTAATACTCCTAATATGTGTACCTGATACTACCCCTCATATAAATACTCCTAATATGTGTACCTGATACTACCCCTCATATAAATACTCCTAATATATGTACCTGATCCTGATACTATCCCTCATATTACCCTGACACTGTACCTGATACTACCCCTCATAATTCCCAACATGTACCTGATACTACCTCATAATACTCCTGATAATGTACCTGATACTACCCCTCATATAAATACTCCTAATATGTGTACCTGATCCTGATACTATCCCTCATATTACCCTGACACTGTACCTGATACTACCCCTCATAATACCCAACATGTACCTGATACTACCACTCATAATACCCAACATGTACCTGATACTACCACTCATATAAATACTCCTAATATGTGTACCTGATACTACCCCTCATATAAATACTCCTAATATGTGTACCTGATACTACCCCTCATATAAATACTCCTAATATGTGTACCTGATCCTGATACTATCCCTCATATTACCCTGACACTGTACCCGATACTACACCTCATAATACCCAACATGTACCTGATACTACCACTCATAATACCCAACATGTACCTGATACTACCACTCATATAAATACTCCTAATATGTGTACCTGATACTACCCCTCATATAAATACTCCTAATATGTGTACCTGATACTACCCCTCATATAAATACTCTGAATATGTGTACCTGATCCTGATACTATCCCTCATATTACCCTGACACTGTACCTGATACTACCCCTCATAATACCCAACATGTACCTGATACTACCACTCATAATACCCAACATGTACCTGATACTACCCCTCATATAAATACTCCTAATATGTGTACCTGATACTACCCCTCATATAAATTCTCCTAATATGTGTACCTGATCCTGATACTATCCCTCATATTGCCCTGACACTGTACCTGATACTACCCTTCATAATACCCAACATGTACCTGATACTACCACTCATAATACCCAACATGTACCTGATACTACCACTCATATAAATACTCCTAATATGTGTACCTGATACTACCCCTCATATAAATACTCCTAATATGTGTACCTGATACTACCCCTCATATAAATTCTCCTAATATGTGTACCTGATCCTGATACTATCCCTCATATTGCCCTGACACTGTACCTGATACTACCCTTCATAATACCCAACATGTACCTGATACTACCACTCATAATACCCAACATGTACCTGATACTACCACTCATATAAATACTCCTAATATGTGTACCTAATACTACCCCTCATATTAATACTCCTAATATGTGTACCTGATACTACCCCTCATATAAATACTCCTAATATGTGTACCTGATACTACCCCTCATATAAATACTCCTAATATATGTACCTGATCCTGATACTATCCCTCATATTACCCTGACACTGTACCTGATACTACCCCTCATAATACCCAACATGTACCTGATACTACCTCATAATACTCCTGATAATGTACCTGATACTACCCCTCATATAAATACTCCTAATATGTGTACCTGATCCTGATACTATCCCTCATATTACCCTGACACTGTACCTGATACTACCCCTCATATTACCCATCATGTACCTGATACTACCACTCATAATACCCAACATCTACCTGATACTACCACTCATATAAATACTCCTAATATGTGTACCTGATACTACCCCTCATATAAATACTCCTAATATGTGTACCTGATACTACCCCTCATATAAATACTCTGAATATGTGTACCTGATCCTGATATTATCCCTTATATTACCCTGACACTGTACCTGATACTACCCCTCATAATACCCAACATGTACCTGATACTACCACTCATAATACCCAACATGTACCTGATACTACCCCTCATATAAATACTCCTAATATGTGTACCTGATACTACCCCTCATATAAATACTCCTAATATGTGTACCTGATCCTGATAATATCCCTCATTTTACCCTGACACTGTACCTGATACTACCCCTCATATTACCCAACATGTACCTGATACTACCACTCATAATACCCAACATGTACCTGATACTACCACTCATAATACCCAACATGTACCTGATACTATCACTCATATAAATACTCCTAATATGTGTACCTGATACTACCCCTCATATAAATACTCCTAATATGTGTACCTGATACTACCCCTCATATAAATACTCCTAATATGTGTACCTGATACTACCCCTCATATAAATACTCCTAATATGTGTACCTGATACTACCCCTCATATAAATTCTCCTAATATGTGTACCTGATCCTGATACTATCCCACATATTACCCTGACACTGTACCTGATACTACCCCTCATAATACCCAACATGTACCTGATACTACCACTCATAATACCCAACATGTACCTGATACTACCCCTCATATAAATACTCCTAATATGTGTACCTGATACTACCCCTCATATAAATACTCCTAATATGTGTACCTGATACTACCCCTCATATAAATACTCCTAATATGTGTACCTGATACTACCCCTCATATAAATACTCCTAATATGTGTACCTGATCCTGATACTATCCCTCATATTACCCTGACACTGTACCTGATACTACCCCTCATAATACCCAACATGTACCTGATACTACCACTCATAATACCCCACATGTACCTGATGCTACCACTCATATAAATACTCCTAATATGTGTACCTAATACTACCCCTCATATTAATACTCCTAATATGTGTACCTGATACTACCCCTCATATAAATACTCCTAATATGTGTACCTGATACTACCCCTCATATAAATACTCCTAATATATGTACCTGATCCTGATACTATCCCTCATATTACCCTGACACTGTACCTGATACTACCCCTCATAATACCCAACATGTACCTGATACTACCTCATAATACTCCTGATAATGTACCTGATACTACCCCTCATATAAATACTCCTAATATGTGTACCTGATCCTGATACTATCCCTCATATTACCCTGACACTGTACCTGATACTACCCCTCATATTACCCATCATGTACCTGATACTACCACTCATAATACCCAACATGTACCTGATACTACCACTCATATAAATACTCCTAATATGTGTACCTGATACTACCCCTCATATAAATACTCCTAATATGTGTACCTGATACTACCCCTCATATAAATACTCCTAATATGTGTACCTGATCCTGATACTATCCCTCATATTACCCTGACACTGTACCTGATACTACCCCTCATAATACCCAACATGTACCTGATACTACCACTCATAATACCCAACATGTACCTGATACTACCACTCATATAAATACTCCTAATATGTGTACCTGATACTACCCCTCATATAAATACTCCTAATATGTGTACCTGATACTACCCCTCATATAAATACTCCTAATATGTGTACCTGATACTACCCCTCATATAAATACTCCTAATATGTGTACCTGATCCTGATACTATCCCTCATATTACCCTGACACTGTACCCGATACTACCCCTCATAATACCCAACATGTACCTGATACTACCACTCATAATACCCAACATGTACCTGATACTACCACTCATATAAATACTCCTAATATGTGTACCTGATACTACCCCTCATATAAATACTCCTAATATGTGTACCTGATACTACCCCTCATATAAATACTCTGAATATGTGTACCTGATCCTGATACTATCCCTCATATTACCCTGACACTGTACCTGATACTACCCCTCATAATACCCAACATGTACCTGATACTACCACTCATAATACCCAACATGTACCTGATACTACCCCTCATATATATACTCCTAATATGTGTACCTGATACTACCCCTCATATAAATACTCCTAATATGTGTACCTGATCCTGATACTATCCCTCATATTACCCTGACACTGTACCTGATACTACCCCTCATATTACCCAACATGTACCTGATACTACCACTCATAATACCCAACATGTACCTGATACTACCACTCATAATAGCCAACATGTACCTGATACTACCACTCATATAAATACTCCTAATATGTGTACCTGATACTAACCCTCATATAAATACTCCTAATATGTGTACCTGATACTACCCCTCATATAAATACTCCTAATATGTGTACCTGATACTACCCCTCATATAAATACTCCTAATATGTGTACCTGATACTACCCCTCATATAAATACTCTGAATATGTGTACCTGATCCTGATACTATCCCTCATATTACCCTGACACTGTACCTGATACTACCCCTCATAATACCCAACATGTACCTGATACTACCACTCATAATACCCAACATGTACCTGATACTACCCCTAATATAAATACTCCTAATATGTGTACCTGATACTACCCCTCATATAAATTCTCCTAATATGTGTACCTGATCCTGATACTATCCCTCATATTGCCCTGACACTGTACCTGATACTACCCCTCATAATACCCAACATGTACCTGATACTACCACTCATAATACCCAACATGTACCTGATACTACCACTCATATAAATACTCCTAATATGTGTACCTGATACTACCCCTCATATAAATACTCCTAATATGTGTACCTGATACTACCCCTCATATAAATACTCCTAATATGTGTACCTGATCCTGATACTATCCCTCATATTACCCTGACACTGTACCTGATACTACCCCTCATAATACCCAACATGTACCTGATACTACCACTCATAATACCCCACATGTACCTGATGCTACCACTCATATAAATACTCCTAATATGTGTACCTAATACTACCTCTCATATTAATACTCCTAATATGTGTACCTGATACTACCCCTCATATAAATACTCCTAATATGTATACCTGATACTAACCCTCATATAAATACTCCTAATATATGTACCTGATCCTGATACTATCCCTCATATTACCCTGACACTGTACCTGATACTACCCCTCATAATACCCAACATGTACCTGATACTACCTCATAATACTCCTGATAATGTACCTGATACTACCCCTCATATAAATACTCCTAATATGTGTACCTGATCCTGATACTATCCCTCATATTACCCTGACACTGTACCTGATACTACCCCTCATATTACCCATCATGTACCTGATACTACCACTCATAATACCCAACATCTACCTGATACTACCACTCATATAAATACTCCTAATATGTGTACCTGATACTACCCCTCATATAAATACTCCTAATATGTGTACCTGATACTACCCCTCATATAAATACTCTGAATATGTGTACCTGATCCTGATACTATCCCTTATATTACCCTGACACTGTACCTGATACTACCCCTCATAATACCCAACATGTACCTGATACTACCACTCATAATACCCAACATGTACCTGATACTACCCCTCATATAAATACTCCTAATATGTGTACCTGATACTACCCCTCATATAAATACTCCTAATATGTGTACCTGATCCTGATAATATCCCTCATTTTACCCTGACACTGTACCTGATACTACCCCTCATATTACCCAACATGTACCTGATACTACCACTCATAATACCCAACATGTACCTGATACTACCACTCATAATACCCAACATGTACCTGATACTATCACTCATATAAATACTCCTAATATGTGTACCTGATACTACCCCTCATATAAATACTCCTAATATGTGTACCTGATACTACCCCTCATATAAATACTCCTAATATGTGTACCTGATACTACCCCTCATATAAATACTCCTAATATGTGTACCTGATACTACCCCTCATATAAATTCTCCTAATATGTGTACCTGATCCTGATACTATCCCACATATTACCCTGACACTGTACCTGATACTACCCCTCATAATACCCAACATGTACCTGATACTACCACTCATAATACCCAACATGTACCTGATACTACCCCTCATATAAATACTCCTAATATGTGTACCTGATACTACCCCTCATATAAATACTCCTAATATGTGTACCTGATACTACCCCTCATATAAATACTCCTAATATGTGTACCTGATACTACCCCTCATATAAATACTCCTAATATGTGTACCTGATCCTGATACTATCCCTCATATTACCCTGACACTGTACCTGATACTACCCCTCATAATACCCAACATGTACCTGATACTACCACTCATAATACCCCACATGTACCTGATGCTACCACTCATATAAATACTCCTAATATGTGTACCTAATACTACCCCTCATATTAATACTCCTAATATGTGTACCTGATACTACCCCTCATATAAATACTCCTAATATGTGTACCTGATACTACCCCTCATATAAATACTCCTAATATATGTACCTGATCCTGATACTATCCCTCATATTACCCTGACACTGTACCTGATACTACCCCTCATAATACCCAACATGTACCTGATACTACCTCATAATACTCCTGATAATGTACCTGATACTACCCCTCATATAAATACTCCTAATATGTGTACCTGATCCTGATACTATCCCTCATATTACCCTGACACTGTACCTGATACTACCCCTCATATTACCCATCATGTACCTGATACTACCACTCATAATACCCAACATGTACCTGATACTACCACTCATATAAATACTCCTAATATGTGTACCTGATACTACCCCTCATATAAATACTCCTAATATGTGTACCTGATACTACCCCTCATATAAATACTCCTAATATGTGTACCTGATCCTGATACTATCCCTCATATTACCCTGACACTGTACCTGATACTACCCCTCATAATACCCAACATGTACCTGATACTACCACTCATAATACCCAACATGTACCTGATACTACCACTCATATAAATACTCCTAATATGTGTACCTGATACTACCCCTCATATAAATACTCCTAATATGTGTACCTGATACTACCCCTCATATAAATACTCCTAATATGTGTACCTGATACTACCCCTCATATAAATACTCCTAATATGTGTACCTGATCCTGATACTATCCCTCATATTACCCTGACACTGTACCCGATACTACCCCTCATAATACCCAACATGTACCTGATACTACCATTCATAATACCCAACATGTACCTGATACTACCACTCATATAAATACTCCTAATATGTGTACCTGATACTACCCCTCATATAAATACTCCTAATATGTGTACCTGATACTACCCCTCATATAAATACTCTGAATATGTGTACCTGATCCTGATACTATCCCTCATATTACCCTGACACTGTACCTGATACTACCCCTCATAATACCCAACATGTACCTGATACTACCACTCATAATACCCAACATGTACCTGATACTACCCCTCATATAAATACTCCTAATATGTGTACCTGATACTACCCCTCATATAAATACTCCTAATATGTGTACCTGATCCTGATACTATCCCTCATATTACCCTGACACTGTACCTGATACTACCCCTCATATTACCCAACATGTACCTGATACTACCACTCATAATACCCAACATGTACCTGATACTACCACTCATAATACCCAACATGTACCTGATACTACCACTCATATAAATACTCCTAATATGTGTACCTGATACTAACCCTCATATAAATACTCCTAATATGTGTACCTGATACTACCCCTCATATAAATACTCCTAATATGTGTACCTGATACTACCCCTCATATAAATACTCCTAATATGTGTACCTGATACTACCCCTCATATAAATACTCTGAATATGTGTACCTGATCCTGATACTATCCCTCATATTACCCTGACACTGTACCTGATACTACCCCTCATAATACCCAACATGTACCTGATACTACCACTCATAATACCCAACATGTACCTGATACTACCCCTAATATAAATACTCCTAATATGTGTACCTGATACTACCCCTCATATAAATTCTCCTAATATGTGTACCTGATCCTGATACTATCCCTCATATTGCCCTGACACTGTACCTGATACTACCCCTCATAATACCCAACATGTACCTGATACTACCACTCATAATACCCAACATGTACCTGATACTACCACTCATATAAATACTCCTAATATGTGTACCTGATACTACCCCTCATATAAATACTCCTAATATGTGTACCTGATACTACCCCTCATATAAATACTCCTAATATGTGTACCTGATCCTGATACTATCCCTCATATTACCCTGACACTGTACCTGATACTACCCCTCATAATACCCAACATGTACCTGATACTACCACTCATAATACCCCACATGTACCTGATGCTACCACTCATATAAATACTCCTAATATGTGTACCTAATACTACCTCTCATATTAATACTCCTAATATGTGTACCTGATACTACCCCTCATATAAATACTCCTAATATGTATACCTGATACTACCCCTCATATAAATACTCCTAATATATGTACCTGATCCTGATACTATCCCTCATATTACCCTGACACTGTACCTGATACTACCCCTCATAATACCCAACATGTACCTGATACTACCTCATAATACTCCTGATAATGTACCTGATACTACCCCTCATATAAATACTCCTAATATGTGTACCTGATCCTGATACTATCCCTCATATTACCCTGACACTGTACCTGATACTACCCCTCATATTACCCATCATGTACCTGATACTACCACTCATAATACCCAACATGTACCTGATACTACCACTCATATAAATACTCCTAATATGTGTACCTGATACTACCCCTCATATAAATACTCCTAATATGTGTACCTGATACTACCCCTCATATAAATACTCTGAATATGTGTACCTGATCCTGATACTATCCCTTATATTACCCTGACACTGTACCTGATACTACCCCTCATAATACCCAACATGTACCTGATACTACCACTCATAATACCCAACATGTACCTGATACTACCCCTCATATAAATACTCCTAATATGTGTACCTGATACTACCCCTCATATAAATACTCCTAATATGTGTACCTGATACTACCCCTCATATAAATACTCCTAATATGTGTACCTGATCCTGATACTATCCCTCATATTACCCTGACACTGTACCTGATACTACCCCTCATAATACCCAACATGTACCTGATACTACCACTCATAATACCCCACATGTACCTGATGCTACCACTCATATAAATACTCCTAATATGTGTACCTAATACTACCCCTCATATTAATACTCCTAATATGTGTACCTGATACTACCCCTCATATAAATACTCCTAATATGTGTACCTGATACTACCCCTCATATAAATACTCCTAATATATGTACCTGATCCTGATACTATCCCTCATATTACCCTGACACTGTACCTGATACTACCCCTCATAATACCCAACATGTACCTGATACTACCTCATAATACTCCTGATAATGTACCTGATACTACCCCTCATATAAATACTCCTAATATGTGTACCTGATCCTGATACTATCCCTCATATTACCCTGACACTGTACCTGATACTACCCCTCATATTACCCATCATGTACCTGATACTACCACTCATAATACCCAACATCTACCTGATACTACCACTCATATAAATACTCCTAATATGTGTACCTGATACTACCCCTCATATAAATACTCCTAATATGTGTACCTGATACTACCCCTCATATAAATACTCCTAATATGTGTACCTGATCCTGATACTATCCCTCATATTACCCTGACACTGTACCTGATACTACCCCTCATAATACCCAACATGTACCTGATACTACCACTCATAATACCCAACATGTACCTGATACTACCACTCATATAAATACTCCTAATATGTGTACCTGATACTACCCCTCATATAAATACTCCTAATATGTGTACCTGATACTACCCCTCATATAAATACTCCTAATATGTGTACCTGATACTACCCCTCATATAAATACTCCTAATATGTGTACCTGATCCTGATACTATCCCTCATATTACCCTGACACTGTACCCGATACTACCCCTCATAATACCCAACATGTACCTGATACTACCACTCATAATACCCAACATGTACCTGATACTACCACTCATATAAATACTCCTAATATGTGTACCTGATACTACCCCTCATATAAATACTCCTAATATGTGTACCTGATACTACCCCTCATATAAATACTCTGAATATGTGTACCTGATCCTGATACTATCCCTCATATTACCCTGACACTGTACCTGATACTACCCCTCATAATACCCAACATGTACCTGATACTACCACTCATAATACCCAACATGTACCTGATACTACCCCTCATATATATACTCCTAATATGTGTACCTGATACTACCCCTCATATAAATACTCCTAATATGTGTACCTGATCCTGATACTATCCCTCATATTACCCTGACACTGTACCTGATACTACCCCTCATATTACCCAACATGTACCTGATACTACCACTCATAATACCCAACATGTACCTGATACTACCACTCATAATAGCCAACATGTACCTGATACTACCACTCATATAAATACTCCTAATATGTGTACCTGATACTAACCCTCATATAAATACTCCTAATATGTGTACCTGATACTACCCCTCATATAAATACTCCTAATATGTGTACCTGATACTACCCCTCATATAAATACTCCTAATATGTGTACCTGATACTACCCCTCATATAAATACTCTGAATATGTGTACCTGATCCTGATACTATCCCTCATATTACCCTGACACTGTACCTGATACTACCCCTCATAATACCCAACATGTACCTGATACTACCACTCATAATACCCAACATGTACCTGATACTACCCCTAATATAAATACTCCTAATATGTGTACCTGATACTACCCCTCATATAAATTCTCCTAATATGTGTACCTGATCCTGATACTATCCCTCATATTGCCCTGACACTGTACCTGATACTACCCCTCATAATACCCAACATGTACCTGATACTACCACTCATAATACCCAACATGTACCTGATACTACCACTCATATAAATACTCCTAATATGTGTACCTGATACTACCCCTCATATAAATACTCCTAATATGTGTACCTGATACTACCCCTCATATAAATACTCCTAATATGTGTACCTGATCCTGATACTATCCCTCATATTACCCTGACACTGTACCTGATACTACCCCTCATAATACCCAACATGTACCTGATACTACCACTCATAATACCCCACATGTACCTGATGCTACCACTCATATAAATACTCCTAATATGTGTACCTAATACTACCTCTCATATTAATACTCCTAATATGTGTACCTGATACTACCCCTCATATAAATACTCCTAATATGTATACCTGATACTAACCCTCATATAAATACTCCTAATATATGTACCTGATCCTGATACTATCCCTCATATTACCCTGACACTGTACCTGATACTACCCCTCATAATACCCAACATGTACCTGATACTACCTCATAATACTCCTGATAATGTACCTGATACTACCCCTCATATAAATACTCCTAATATGTGTACCTGATCCTGATACTATCCCTCATATTACCCTGACACTGTACCTGATACTACCCCTCATATTACCCATCATGTACCTGATACTACCACTCATAATACCCAACATCTACCTGATACTACCACTCATATAAATACTCCTAATATGTGTACCTGATACTACCCCTCATATAAATACTCCTAATATGTGTACCTGATACTACCCCTCATATAAATACTCTGAATATGTGTACCTGATCCTGATACTATCCCTTATATTACCCTGACACTGTACCTGATACTACCCCTCATAATACCCAACATGTACCTGATACTACCACTCATAATACCCAACATGTACCTGATACTACCCCTCATATAAATACTCCTAATATGTGTACCTGATACTACCCCTCATATAAATACTCCTAATATGTGTACCTGATCCTGATAATATCCCTCATTTTACCCTGACACTGTACCTGATACTACCCCTCATATTACCCAACATGTACCTGATACTACCACTCATAATACCCAACATGTACCTGATACTACCACTCATAATACCCAACATGTACCTGATACTATCACTCATATAAATACTCCTAATATGTGTACCTGATACTACCCCTCATATAAATACTCCTAATATGTGTACCTGATACTACCCCTCATATAAATACTCCTAATATGTGTACCTGATACTACCCCTCATATAAATACTCCTAATATGTGTACCTGATACTACCCCTCATATAAATTCTCCTAATATGTGTACCTGATCCTGATACTATCCCACATATTACCCTGACACTGTACCTGATACTACCCCTCATAATACCCAACATGTACCTGATACTACCACTCATAATACCCAACATGTACCTGATACTACCCCTCATATAAATACTCCTAATATGTGTACCTGATACTACCCCTCATATAAATACTCCTAATATGTGTACCTGATACTACCCCTCATATAAATACTCCTAATATGTGTACCTGATACTACCCCTCATATAAATACTCCTAATATGTGTACCTGATCCTGATACTATCCCTCATATTACCCTGACACTGTACCTGATACTACCCCTCATAATACCCAACATGTACCTGATACTACCACTCATAATACCCCACATGTACCTGATGCTACCACTCATATAAATACTCCTAATATGTGTACCTAATACTACCCCTCATATTAATACTCCTAATATGTGTACCTGATACTACCCCTCATATAAATACTCCTAATATGTGTACCTGATACTACCCCTCATATAAATACTCCTAATATATGTACCTGATCCTGATACTATCCCTCATATTACCCTGACACTGTACCTGATACTACCCCTCATAATACCCAACATGTACCTGATACTACCTCATAATACTCCTGATAATGTACCTGATACTACCCCTCATATAAATACTCCTAATATGTGTACCTGATCCTGATACTATCCCTCATATTACCCTGACACTGTACCTGATACTACCCCTCATATTACCCATGATGTACCTGATACTACCACTCATAATACCCAACATGTACCTGATACTACCACTCATATAAATACTCCTAATATGTGTACCTGATACTACCCCTCATATAAATACTCCTAATATGTGTACCTGATACTACCCCTCATATAAATACTCCTAATATGTGTACCTGATCCTGATACTATCCCTCATATTACCCTGACACTGTACCCGATACTACCCCTCATAATACCCAACATGTACCTGATACTACCATTCATAATACCCAACATGTACCTGATACTACCACTCATATAAATACTCCTAATATGTGTACCTGATACTACCCCTCATATAAATACTCCTAATATGTGTACCTGATACTACCCCTCATATAAATACTCCTAATATGTGTACCTGATACTACCCCTCATATAAATACTCTGAATATGTGTACCTGATCCTGATACTATCCCTCATATTACCCTGACACTGTACCTGATACTACCCCTCATAATACCCAACATGTACCTGATACTACCACTCATAATACCCAACATGTACCTGATACTACCCCTCATATAAATACTCCTAATATGTGTACCTGATACTACCCCTCATATAAATACTCCTAATATGTGTACCTGATCCTGATACTATCCCTCATATTACCCTGACACTGTACCTGATACTACCCCTCATATTACCCAACATGTACCTGATACTACCACTCATAATACCCAACATGTACCTGATACTACCACTCATAATACCCAACATGTACCTGATACTACCACTCATATAAATACTCCTAATATGTGTACCTGATACTAACCCTCATATAAATACTCCTAATATGTGTACCTGATACTACCCCTCATATAAATACTCCTAATATGTGTACCTGATACTACCCCTCATATAAATACTCCTAATATGTGTACCTGATACTACCCCTCATATAAATACTCTGAATATGTGTACCTGATCCTGATACTATCCCTCATATTACCCTGACACTGTACCTGATACTACCCCTCATAATACCCAACATGTACCTGATACTACCACTCATAATACCCAACATGTACCTGATACTACCCCTAATATAAATACTCCTAATATGTGTACCTGATACTACCCCTCATATAAATTCTCCTAATATGTGTACCTGATCCTGATACTATCCCTCATATTGCCCTGACACTGTACCTGATACTACCCCTCATAATACCCAACATGTACCTGATACTACCACTCATAATACCCAACATGTACCTGATACTACCACTCATATAAATACTCCTAATATGTGTACCTGATACTACCCCTCATATAAATACTCCTAATATGTGTACCTGATACTACCCCTCATATAAATACTCCTAATATGTGTACCTGATCCTGATACTATCCCTCATATTACCCTGACACTGTACCTGATACTACCCCTCATAATACCCAACATGTACCTGATACTACCACTCATAATACCCCACATGTACCTGATGCTACCACTCATATAAATACTCCTAATATGTGTACCTAATACTACCTCTCATATTAATACTCCTAATATGTGTACCTGATACTACCCCTCATATAAATACTCCTAATATGTATACCTGATACTACCCCTCATATAAATACTCCTAATATATGTACCTGATCCTGATACTATCCCTCATATTACCCTGACACTGTACCTGATACTACCCCTCATAATACCCAACATGTACCTGATACTACCTCATAATACTCCTGATAATGTACCTGATACTACCCCTCATATAAATACTCCTAATATGTGTACCTGATCCTGATACTATCCCTCATATTACCCTGACACTGTACCTGATACTACCCCTCATATTACCCATCATGTACCTGATACTACCACTCATAATACCCAACATGTACCTGATACTACCACTCATATAAATACTCCTAATATGTGTACCTGATACTACCCCTCATATAAATACTCCTAATATGTGTACCTGATACTACCCCTCATATAAATACTCTGAATATGTGTACCTGATCCTGATACTATCCCTTATATTACCCTGACACTGTACCTGATACTACCCCTCATAATACCCAACATGTACCTGATACTACCACTCATAATACCCAACATGTACCTGATACTACCCCTCATATAAATACTCCTAATATGTGTACCTGATACTACCCCTCATATAAATACTCCTAATATGTGTACCTGATACTACCCCTCATATAAATACTCCTAATATGTGTACCTGATCCTGATACTATCCCTCATATTACCCTGACACTGTACCTGATACTACCCCTCATAATACCCAACATGTACCTGATACTACCACTCATAATACCCCACATGTACCTGATGCTACCACTCATATAAATACTCCTAATATGTGTACCTAATACTACCCCTCATATTAATACTCCTAATATGTGTACCTGATACTACCCCTCATATAAATACTCCTAATATGTGTACCTGATACTACCCCTCATATAAATACTCCTAATATATGTACCTGATCCTGATACTATCCCTCATATTACCCTGACACTGTACCTGATACTACCCCTCATAATACCCAACATGTACCTGATACTACCTCATAATACTCCTGATAATGTACCTGATACTACCCCTCATATAAATACTCCTAATATGTGTACCTGATCCTGATACTATCCCTCATATTACCCTGACACTGTACCTGATACTACCCCTCATATTACCCATCATGTACCTGATACTACCACTCATAATACCCAACATGTACCTGATACTACCACTCATATAAATACTCCTAATATGTGTACCTGATACTACCCCTCATATAAATACTCCTAATATGTGTACCTGATACTACCCCTCATATAAATACTCCTAATATGTGTACCTGATCCTGATACTATCCCTCATATTACCCTGACACTGTACCCGATACTACCCCTCATAATACCCAACATGTACCTGATACTACCACTCATAATACCCAACATGTACCTGATACTACCACTCATATAAATACTCCTAATATGTGTACCTGATACTACCCCTCATATAAATACTCCTAATATGTGTACCTGATACTACCCCTCATATAAATACTCTGAATATGTGTACCTGATCCTGATACTATCCCTCATATTACCCTGACACTGTACCTGATACTACCCCTCATAATACCCAACATGTACCTGATACTACCACTCATAATACCCAACATGTACCTGATACTACCCCTAATATAAATACTCCTAATATGTGTACCTGATACTACCCCTCATATAAATTCTCCTAATATGTGTACCTGATCCTGATACTATCCCTCATATTGCCCTGACACTGTACCTGATACTACCCCTCATAATACCCAACATGTACCTGATACTACCACTCATAATACCCAACATGTACCTGATACTACCACTCATATAAATACTCCTAATATGTGTACCTGATACTACCCCTCATATAAATACTCCTAATATGTGTACCTGATACTACCCCTCATATAAATACTCCTAATATGTGTACCTGATCCTGATACTATCCCTCATATTACCCTGACACTGTACCTGATACTACCCCTCATAATACCCAACATGTACCTGATACTACCACTCATAATACCCCACATGTACCTGATGCTACCACTCATATAAATACTCCTAATATGTGTACCTAATACTACCTCTCATATTAATACTCCTAATATGTGTACCTGATACTACCCCTCATATAAATACTCCTAATATGTATACCTGATACTACCCCTCATATAAATACTCCTAATATATGTACCTGATCCTGATACTATCCCTCATATTACCCTGACACTGTACCTGATACTACCCCTCATAATACCCAACATGTACCTGATACTACCTCATAATACTCCTGATAATGTACCTGATACTACCCCTCATATAAATACTCCTAATATGTGTACCTGATCCTGATACTATCCCTCATATTACCCTGACACTGTACCTGATACTACCCCTCATATTACCCATCATGTACCTGATACTACCACTCATAATACCCAACATGTACCTGATACTACCACTCATATAAATACTCCTAATATGTGTACCTGATACTACCCCTCATATAAATACTCCTAATATGTGTACCTGATACTACCCCTCATATAAATACTCTGAATATGTGTACCTGATCCTGATACTATCCCTTATATTACCCTGACACTGTACCTGATACTACCCCTCATAATACCCAACATGTACCTGATACTACCACTCATAATACCCAACATGTACCTGATACTACCCCTCATATAAATACTCCTAATATGTGTACCTGATACTACCCCTCATATAAATACTCCTAATATGTGTACCTGATACTACCCCTCATATAAATACTCCTAATATGTGTACCTGATCCTGATACTATCCCTCATATTACCCTGACACTGTACCTGATACTACCCCTCATAATACCCAACATGTACCTGATACTACCACTCATAATACCCCACATGTACCTGATGCTACCACTCATATAAATACTCCTAATATGTGTACCTAATACTACCCCTCATATTAATACTCCTAATATGTGTACCTGATACTACCCCTCATATAAATACTCCTAATATGTGTACCTGATACTACCCCTCATATAAATACTCCTAATATATGTACCTGATCCTGATACTATCCCTCATATTACCCTGACACTGTACCTGATACTACCCCTCATAATACCCAACATGTACCTGATACTACCTCATAATACTCCTGATAATGTACCTGATACTACCCCTCATATAAATACTCCTAATATGTGTACCTGATCCTGATACTATCCCTCATATTACCCTGACACTGTACCTGATACTACCCCTCATATTACCCATCATGTACCTGATACTACCACTCATAATACCCAACATGTACCTGATACTACCACTCATATAAATACTCCTAATATGTGTACCTGATACTACCCCTCATATAAATACTCCTAATATGTGTACCTGATACTACCCCTCATATAAATACTCCTAATATGTGTACCTGATCCTGATACTATCCCTCATATTACCCTGACACTGTACCCGATACTACCCCTCATAATACCCAACATGTACCTGATACTACCACTCATAATACCCAACATGTACCTGATACTACCACTCATATAAATACTCCTAATATGTGTACCTGATACTACCCCTCATATAAATACTCCTAATATGTGTACCTGATACTACCCCTCATATAAATACTCTGAATATGTGTACCTGATCCTGATACTATCCCTCATATTACCCTGACACTGTACCTGATACTACCCCTCATAATACCCAACATGTACCTTATACTACCACTCATAATACCCAACATGTACCTGATACTACCCCTCATATAAATACTCCTAATATGTGTACCTGATACTACCCCTCATATAAATACTCCTAATATGTGTACCTGATCCTGATACTATCCCTCATATTACCCTGACACTGTACCTGATACTACCCCTCATATTACCCAACATGTACCTGATACTACCACTCATAATACCCAACATGTACCTGATACTACCACTCATAATACCCAACATGTACCTGATACTACCACTCATATAAATACTCCTAATATGTGTACCTGATACTACCCCTCATATAAATACTCCTAATATGTGTACCTGATACTACCCCTCATATAAATACTCCTAATATATGTACCTGATCCTGATACTATCCCTCATATTACCCTGACACTGTACCTGATACTACCCCTCATAATACCCAACATGTACCTGATACTACCTCATAATACTCCTGATAATGTACCTGATACTACCCCTCATATAAATACTCCTAATATGTGTACCTGATCCTGATACTTTCCCTCATATTACCCTGACACTGTACCTGATACTACCCCTCATAATACCCAACATGTACCTGATACTACCACTCATAATACCCAACATGTACCTGATACTACCACTCATATAAATACTCCTAATATGTGTACCTGATACTACCCCTCATATAAATACTCCTAATATGTGTACCTGATACTACCCCTCATACAAATACTCCTAATATGTGTACCTGATACTACCCCTGATATAAATACTCCTAATATGTGTACCTGATACTACCCCTCATATAAATACTCCTAATATGTGTACCTGATACTACCCCTCATATAAATACTTCTAATATGTGTACCTGATCCTGATACTATCCCTCATATTACCCTGACACTGTACCTGATACTACCCCTCATAATACCCAACATGTACCTGATACTACCACTCATATAAATACTCCTAATATGTGTACCTAATACTACCCCTCATATTAATACTCCTAATATGTGTACCTGATACTACCCCTCCTATAAATACTCCTAATATGTGTACCTGATACTACCCCTCATATAAATACTCCTAATATGTGTACCTGATACTACCCCTCATATAAATACTCCTAATATACGTACCTGATCCTGATACTATCCCTCATATTACCCTGACACTGTACCTGATACTATCCCTCATAATACCCAACATGTACCTGATACTACCTCATAATACTCCTGATAATGTACCTGATACTACCCCTCATATAAATACTCCTAATATGTGTACCTGATCCTGATACTATCCCTCATATTACCCTGACACTGTACCTGATACTACCCCTCATAATACCCATCATGTACCTGATACTACCACTCATAATACCCAACATGTACCTGATACTACCACTCATATAAATACTCCTAATATGTGTACCTGATACTACCCCTCATATAAATACTCCTAATATGTGTACCTGATCCTGATACTATCCCTCATATTACCCTGACACTGTACCTGATACTACCCCTCATAATACCCAACATGTACCTGATACTACCACTCATAATAGCCAACATGTACCTGATACTACCACTCATATAAATACTCCTAATATGTGTACCTGATACTACCCCTCATATAAATACTCCTAATATGTGTACCTGATACTACCCCTCATATAAATACTCCTAATATGTGTACCTGATACTACCCCTCATATAAATACTCCTAATATGTGTACCTGATCCTGATACTATCCCTCATATTACCCTGACACTGTACCCGATACTACCCCTCATAATACCCAACATGTACCTGATACTACCACTCATAATACCCAACATGTACCTGATACTACCACTCATATAAATACTCCTAATATGTGTACCTGATACTACCCCTCATATAAATACTCCTAATATGTGTACCTGATACTACCCCTCATATAAATACTCTGAATATGTGTACCTGATCCTGATACTATCCCTCATATTACCCTGACACTGTACCTGATACTACCCCTCATAGTACCCAACATGTACCTGATACTACCACTCATAATACCCAACATGTACCTGATACTACCCCTCATATAAATACTCCTAATATGTGTACCTGATACTACCCCTCATATAAATACTCCTAATATGTGTACCTGATCCTGATACTATCCCTCATATTACCCTGACACTGTACCTGATACTACCCCTCATAATACCCAACATGTACCTGATACTACCTCATAATACTCCTGATAATGTACTTGATACTACCCCTCATATAAATACTCCTAATATGTGTACCTGATCCTGATACTATCCCTCATATTACCCTGACACTGTACCTGATACTACCCCTCATAATACCCAACATGTACCTGATACTACCACTCATAATACCCAACATGTACATGATACTACCACTCATATAAATACTCCTAATATGTGTACCTGATACTACCCCTCATATAAATACTCCTAATATGTGTACCTGATACTACCCCTCATATAAATACTCCTAATATGTGTACCTGATACTACCCCTCATATAAATACTCTGAATATGTGTACCTGATCCTGATACTATCCCTCATATTACCCTGACACTGTACCTGATACTACCCCTCATAATACCCAACATGTACCTGATACTACCACTCATAATACCCAACATGTACCTGATACTACCCCTCATATAAATACTCCTAATATGTGTACCTGATACTACCCCTCATATAAATTCTCCTAATATGTGTACCTGATCCTGATACTATCCCTCATATTGCCCTGACACTGTACCTGATACTACCCCTCATAATACCCAACATGTACCTGATACTACCACTCATAATACCCAACATGTACCTGATACTACCACTCATATAAATACTCCTAATATGTGTACCTGATACTACCCCTCATATAAATACTCCTAATATGTGTACCTGATACTACCCCTCATATAAATACTCCTAATATGTGTACCTGATCCTGATACTATCCCTCATATTACCCTGACACTGTACCTGATACTACCCCTCATAATACCCAACATGTACCTGATACTACCACTCATAATACCCCACATGTACCTGATGCTACCACTCATATAAATACTCCTAATATGTGTACCTAATACTACCCCTCATATTAATACTCCTAATATGTGTACCTGATACTACCCCTCATATAAATACTCCTAATATGTGTACCTGATACTACCCCTCATATAAATACTCCTAATATATGTACCTGATCCTGATACTATCCCTCATATTACCCTGACACTGTACCTGATACTACCCCTCATAATACCCAACATGTACCTGATACTACCTCATAATACTCCTGATAATGTACCTGATACTACCCCTCATATAAATACTCCTAATATGTGTACCTGATCCTGATACTATCCCTCATATTACCCTGACACTGTACCTGATACTACCCCTCATATTACCCATCATGTACCTGATACTACCACTCATAATACCCAACATGTACCTGATACTACCACTCATATAAATACTCCTAATATGTGTACCTGATACTACCCCTCATATAAATACTCCTAATATGTGTACCTGATACTACCCCTCATATAAATACTCTGAATATGTGTACCTGATCCTGATACTATCCCTTATATTACCCTGACACTGTACCTGATACTACCCCTCATAATACCCAACATGTACCTGATACTACCACTCATAATACCCAACATGTACCTGATACTACCCCTCATATAAATACTCCTAATATGTGTACCTGATACTACCCCTCATATAAATACTCCTAATATGTGTACCTGATCCTGATAATATCCCTCATATTACCCTGACACTGTACCTGATACTACCCCTCATATTACCCAACATGTACCTGATACTACCACTCATAATACCCAACATGTACCTGATACTACCACTCATAATACCCAACATGTACCTGATACTATCACTCATATAAATACTCCTAATATGTGTACCTGATACTACCCCTCATATAAATACTCCTAATATGTGTACCTGATACTACCCCTCATATAAATACTCCTAATATGTGTACCTGATACTACCCCTCATATAAATACTCCTGATATGTGTACCTGATACTACCCCTCATATAAATTCTCCTAATATGTGTACCTGATCCTGATACTATCCCACATATTACCCTGACACTGTACCTGATACTACCCCTCATAATACCCAACATGTACCTGATACTACCACTCATAATACCCAACATGTAGCTGATACTACCCCTCATATAAATACTCCTAATATGTGTACCTGATACTACCCCTCATATAAATACTCCTAATATGTGTACCTGATACTACCCCTCATATAAATACTCCTAATATGTGTACCTGATCCTGATACTATCCCTCATATTACCCTGACACTGTACCTGATACTACCCCTCATAATACCCAACATGTACCTGATACTACCTCATAATACTCCTGATAATGTACCTGATACTACCCCTCATATAAATACTCCTAATATGTGTACCTGATCCTGATACTATCCCTCATATTACCCTGACACTGTACCTGATACTACCCCTCATATTACCCATCATGTACCTGATACTACCACTCATAATACCCAACATGTACCTGATACTACCACTCATATAAATACTCCTAATATGTGTACCTGATACTACCCCTCATATAAATACTCCTAATATGTGTACCTGATACTACCCCTCATATAAATACTCCTAATATGTGTACCTGATTCTGATACTATCCCTCATATTACCCTGACACTGTACCTGATACTACCCCTCATAATACCCAACATGTACCTGATACTACCACTCATAATACCCAACATGTACCTGATACTACCACTCATATAAATACTCCTAATATGTGTACCTGATACTACCCCTCATATAAATACTCCTAATATGTGTACCTGATACTACCCCTCATATAAATACTCCTAATACGTGTACCTGATACTACCCCTCATATAAATACTCCTAATATGTGTACCTGATCCTGATACTATCCCTCATATTACCCTGACACTGTACCCGATACTACCCCTCATAATACCCAACATGTACCTGATACTACCACTCATAATACCCAACATGTACCTGATACTACCACTCATATAAATACTCCTAATATGTGTACCTGATACTACCCCTCATATAAATACTCCTAATATGTGTACCTGATACTACCCCTCATATAAATACTCCTAATATGTGTACCTGATTCTGATACTATCCCTCATATTACCCTGACACTGTACCTGATACTACCCCTCATAATACCCAACATGTACCTGATACTACCACTCATAATACCCAACATGTACCTGATACTACCACTCATATAAATACTCCTAATATGTGTACCTGATACTACCCCTCATATAAATACTCCTAATATGTGTACCTGATACTACCCCTCATATAAATACTCCTAATATGTGTACCTGATTCTGATACTATCCCTCATATTACCCTGACACTGTACCTGATACTACCCCTCATAATACCCAACATGTACCTGATACTACCACTCATAATACCCCACATGTACCTGATGCTACCACTCATATAAATACTCCTAATATGTGTACCTAATACTACCCCTCATATTAATACTCCTAATATGTGTACCTGATACTACCCCTCATATAAATACTCCTAATATGTGTACCTGATACTACCCCTCATATAAATACTCCTAATATATGTACCTGATCCTGATACTATCCCTCATATTACCCTGACACTGTACCTGATACTACCCCTCATAATACCCAATATGTACCTGATACTACCTCATAATACTCCTGATAATGTACCTGATACTACCCCTCATATAAATACTCCTAATATGTGTACCTGATCCTGATACTATCCCTCATATTACCCTGACACTGTACCTGATACTACCCCTCATAATACCCAACATGTACCTGATACTACCACTCATAATACCCAACATGTACCTGATACTACCCCTCATATAAATACTCCTAATATGTGTACCTGATACTACCCCTCATATAAATACTCCTAATATGTGTACCTGATACTACCCCTCATATAAATACTCCTAATATGTGTACCTGATCCTGATACTATCCCTCATATTACCCTGACACTGTACCTGATACTACCCCTCATAATACCCAACATGTACCTGATACTACCACTCATAATACCCCACATGTACCTGATGCTACCACTCATATAAATACTCCTAATATGTGTACCTAATACTACCCCTCATATTAATACTCCTAATATGTGTACCTGATACTACCCCTCATATAAATACTCCTAATATGTGTACCTGATACTACCCCTCATATAAATACTCCTAATATATGTACCTGATCCTGATACTATCCCTCATATTACCCTGACACTGTACCTGATACTACCCCTCATAATACCCAACATGTACCTGATACTACCTCATAATACTCCTGATAATGTACCTGATACTACCCCTCATATAAATACTCCTAATATGTGTACCTGATCCTGATACTATCCCTCATATTACCCTGACACTGTACCTGATACTACCCCTCATATTACCCATCATGTACCTGATACTACCACTCATAATACCCAACATGTACCTGATACTACCACTCATATAAATACTCCTAATATGTGTACCTGATACTACCCCTCATATAAATACTCCTAATATGTGTACCTGATACTACCCCTCATATAAATACTCCTAATATGTGTACCTGATCCTGATACTATCCCTCATATTACCCTGACACTGTACCCGATACTACCCCTCATAATACCCAACATGTACCTGATACTACCACTCATAATACCCAACATGTACCTGATACTACCACTCATATAAATACTCCTAATATGTGTACCTGATACTACCCCTCATATAAATACTCCTAATATGTGTACCTGATACTACCCCTCATATAAATACTCTGAATATGTGTACCTGATCCTGATACTATCCCTCATATTACCCTGACACTGTACCTGATACTACCCCTCATAATACCCAACATGTACCTGATACTACCACTCATAATACCCAACATGTACCTGATACTACCCCTAATATAAATACTCCTAATATGTGTACCTGATACTACCCCTCATATAAATTCTCCTAATATGTGTACCTGATCCTGATACTATCCCTCATATTGCCCTGACACTGTACCTGATACTACCCCTCATAATACCCAACATGTACCTGATACTACCACTCATAATACCCAACATGTACCTGATACTACCACTCATATAAATACTCCTAATATGTGTACCTGATACTACCCCTCATATAAATACTCCTAATATGTGTACCTGATACTACCCCTCATATAAATACTCCTAATATGTGTACCTGATCCTGATACTATCCCTCATATTACCCTGACACTGTACCTGATACTACCCCTCATAATACCCAACATGTACCTGATACTACCACTCATAATACCCCACATGTACCTGATGCTACCACTCATATAAATACTCCTAATATGTGTACCTAATACTACCTCTCATATTAATACTCCTAATATGTGTACCTGATACTACCCCTCATATAAATACTCCTAATATGTATACCTGATACTACCCCTCATATAAATACTCCTAATATATGTACCTGATCCTGATACTATCCCTCATATTACCCTGACACTGTACCTGATACTACCCCTCATAATACCCAACATGTACCTGATACTACCTCATAATACTCCTGATAATGTACCTGATACTACCCCTCATATAAATACTCCTAATATGTGTACCTGATCCTGATACTATCCCTCATATTACCCTGACACTGTACCTGATACTACCCCTCATATTACCCATCATGTACCTGATACTACCACTCATAATACCCAACATGTACCTGATACTACCACTCATATAAATACTCCTAATATGTGTACCTGATACTACCCCTCATATAAATACTCCTAATATGTGTACCTGATACTACCCCTCATATAAATACTCTGAATATGTGTACCTGATCCTGATACTATCCCTTATATTACCCTGACACTGTACCTGATACTACCCCTCATAATACCCAACATGTACCTGATACTACCACTCATAATACCCAACATGTACCTGATACTACCCCTCATATAAATACTCCTAATATGTGTACCTGATACTACCCCTCATATAAATACTCCTAATATGTGTACCTGATACTACCCCTCATATAAATACTCCTAATATGTGTACCTGATCCTGATACTATCCCTCATATTACCCTGACACTGTACCTGATACTACCCCTCATAATACCCAACATGTACCTGATACTACCACTCATAATACCCCACATGTACCTGATGCTACCACTCATATAAATACTCCTAATATGTGTACCTAATACTACCCCTCATATTAATACTCCTAATATGTGTACCTGATACTACCCCTCATATAAATACTCCTAATATGTGTACCTGATACTACCCCTCATATAAATACTCCTAATATATGTACCTGATCCTGATACTATCCCTCATATTACCCTGACACTGTACCTGATACTACCCCTCATAATACCCATCATGTACCTGATACTACCACTCATAATACCCAACATGTACCTGATACTACCACTCATATAAATACTCCTAATATGTGTACCTGATACTACCCCTCATATAAATACTCCTAATATGTGTACCTGATCCTGATACTATCCCTCATATTACCCTGACACTGTACCTGATACTACCCCTCATAATACCCAACATGTACCTGATACTACCACTCATAATAGCCAACATGTACCTGATACTACCACTCATATAAATACTCCTAATATGTGTACCTGATACTACCCCTCATATAAATACTCCTAATATGTGTACCTGATACTACCCCTCATATAAATACTCCTAATATGTGTACCTGATACTACCCCTCATATAAATACTCCTAATATGTGTACCTGATCCTGATACTATCCCTCATATTACCCTGACACTGTACCCGATACTACCCCTCATAATACCCAACATGTACCTGATACTACCACTCATAATACCCAACATGTACCTGATACTACCACTCATATAAATACTCCTAATATGTGTACCTGATACTACCCCTCATATAAATACTCCTAATATGTGTACCTGATACTACCCCTCATATAAATACTCTGAATATGTGTACCTGATCCTGATACTATCCCTCATATTACCCTGACACTGTACCTGATACTACCCCTCATAGTACCCAACATGTACCTGATACTACCACTCATAATACCCAACATGTACCTGATACTACCCCTCATATAAATACTCCTAATATGTGTACCTGATACTACCCCTCATATAAATACTCCTAATATGTGTACCTGATCCTGATACTATCCCTCATATTACCCTGACACTGTACCTGATACTACCCCTCATAATACCCAACATGTACCTGATACTACCTCATAATACTCCTGATAATGTACTTGATACTACCCCTCATATAAATACTCCTAATATGTGTACCTGATCCTGATACTATCCCTCATATTACCCTGACACTGTACCTGATACTACCCCTCATAATACCCAACATGTACCTGATACTACCACTCATAATACCCAACATGTACATGATACTACCACTCATATAAATACTCCTAATATGTGTACCTGATACTACCCCTCATATAAATACTCCTAATATGTGTACCTGATACTACCCCTCATATAAATACTCCTAATATGTGTACCTGATACTACCCCTCATATAAATACTCTGAATATGTGTACCTGATCCTGATACTATCCCTCATATTACCCTGACACTGTACCTGATACTACCCCTCATAATACCCAACATGTACCTGATACTACCACTCATAATACCCAACATGTACCTGATACTACCCCTCATATAAATACTCCTAATATGTGTACCTGATACTACCCCTCATATAAATTCTCCTAATATGTGTACCTGATCCTGATACTATCCCTCATATTGCCCTGACACTGTACCTGATACTACCCCTCATAATACCCAACATGTACCTGATACTACCACTCATAATACCCAACATGTACCTGATACTACCACTCATATAAATACTCCTAATATGTGTACCTGATACTACCCCTCATATAAATAATCCTAATATGTGTACCTGATACTACCCCTCATATAAATACTCCTAATATGTGTACCTGATCCTGATACTATCCCTCATATTACCCTGACACTGTACCTGATACTACCCCTCATAATACCCAACATGTACCTGATACTACCACTCATAATACCCCACATGTACCTGATGCTACCACTCATATAAATACTCCTAATATGTGTACCTAATACTACCCCTCATATTAATACTCCTAATATGTGTACCTGATACTACCCCTCATATAAATACTCCTAATATGTGTACCTGATACTACCCCTCATATAAATACTCCTAATATATGTACCTGATCCTGATACTATCCCTCATATTACCCTGACACTGTACCTGATACTACCCCTCATAATACCCAACATGTACCTGATACTACCTCATAATACTCCTGATAATGTACCTGATACTACCCCTCATATAAATACTCCTAATATGTGTACCTGATCCTGATACTATCCCTCATATTACCCTGACACTGTACCTGATACTACCCCTCATATTACCCATCATGTACCTGATACTACCACTCATAATACCCAACATGTACCTGATACTACCACTCATATAAATACTCCTAATATGTGTACCTGATACTACCCCTCATATAAATACTCCTAATATGTGTACCTGATACTACCCCTCATATAAATACTCTGAATATGTGTACCTGATCCTGATACTATCCCTTATATTACCCTGACACTGTACCTGATACTACCCCTCATAATACCCAACATGTACCTGATACTACCACTCATAATACCCAACATGTACCTGATACTACCCCTCATATAAATACTCCTAATATGTGTACCTGATACTACCCCTCATATAAATACTCCTAATATGTGTACCTGATCCTGATAATATCCCTCATATTACCCTGACACTGTACCTGATACTACCCCTCATATTACCCAACATGTACCTGATACTACCACTCATAATACCCAACATGTACCTGATACTACCACTCATAATACCCAACATGTACCTGATACTATCACTCATATAAATACTCCTAATATGTGTACCTGATACTACCCCTCATATAAATACTCCTAATATGTGTACCTGATACTACCCCTCATATAAATACTCCTAATATGTGTACCTGATACTACCCCTCATATAAATACTCCTGATATGTGTACCTGATACTACCCCTCATATAAATTCTCCTAATATGTGTACCTGATCCTGATACTATCCCACATATTACCCTGACACTGTACCTGATACTACCCCTCATAATACCCAACATGTACCTGATACTACCACTCATAATACCCAACATGTAGCTGATACTACCCCTCATATAAATACTCCTAATATGTGTACCTGATACTACCCCTCATATAAATACTCCTAATATGTGTACCTGATACTACCCCTCATATAAATACTCCTAATATGTGTACCTGATCCTGATACTATCCCTCATATTACCCTGACACTGTACCTGATACTACCCCTCATAATACCCAACATGTACCTGATACTACCACTCATAATACCCCACATGTACCTGATGCTACCACTCATATAAATACTCCTAATATGTGTACCTAATACTACCCCTCATATTAATACTCCTAATATGTGTACCTGATACTACCCCTCATATAAATACTCCTAATATGTGTACCTGATACTACCCCTCATATAAATACTCCTAATATATGTACCTGATCCTGATACTATCCCTCATATTACCCTGACACTGTACCTGATACTACCCCTCATAATACCCAACATGTACCTGATACTACCTCATAATACTCCTGATAATGTACCTGATACTACCCCTCATATAAATACTCCTAATATGTGTACCTGATCCTGATACTATCCCTCATATTACCCTGACACTGTACCTGATACTACCCCTCATATTACCCATCATGTACCTGATACTACCACTCATAATACCCAACATGTACCTGATACTACCACTCATATAAATACTCCTAATATGTGTACCTGATACTACCCCTCATATAAATACTCCTAATATGTGTACCTGATACTACCCCTCATATAAATACTCCTAATATGTGTACCTGATCCTGATACTATCCCTCATATTACCCTGACACTATACCTGATACTACCCCTCATAATACCCAACATGTACCTGATACTACCACTCATAATACCCAACATGTACCTGATACTACCACTCATATAAATACTCCTAATATGTGTACCTGATACTACCCCTCATATAAATACTCCTAATATGTGTACCTGATACTACCCCTCATATAAATACTCCTAATACGTGTACCTGATACTACCCCTCATATAAATACTCCTAATATGTGTACCTGATCCTGATACTATCCCTCATATTACCCTGACACTGTACCCGATACTACCCCTCATAATACCCAACATGTACCTGATACTACCACTCATAATACCCAACATGTACCTGATACTACCACTCATATAAATACTCCTAATATGTGTACCTGATACTACCCCTCATATAAATACTCCTAATATGTGTACCTGATACTACCCCTCATATAAATACTCCTAATATGTGTACCTGATTCTGATACTATCCCTCATATTACCCTGACACTGTACCTGATACTACCCCTCATAATACCCAACATGTACCTGATACTACCACTCATAATACCCAACATGTACCTGATACTACCACTCATATAAATACTCCTAATATGTGTACCTGATACTACCCCTCATATAAATACTCCTAATATGTGTACCTGATACTACCCCTCATATAAATACTCCTAATACGTGTACCTGATACTACCCCTCATATAAATACTCCTAATATGTGTACCTGATCCTGATACTATCCCTCATATTACCCTGACACTGTACCCGATACTACCCCTCATAATACCCAACATGTACCTGATACTACCACTCATAATACCCAACATGTACCTGATACTACCACTCATATAAATACTCCTAATATGTGTACCTGATACTACCCCTCATATAAATACTCCTAATATGTGTACCTGATACTACCCCTCATATAAATACTCCTAATATGTGTACCTGATTCTGATACTATCCCTCATATTACCCTGACACTGTACCTGATACTACCCCTCATAATACCCAACATGTACCTGATACTACCACTCATAATACCCAACATGTACCTGATACTACCACTCATATAAATACTCCTAATATGTGTACCTGATACTACCCCTCATATAAATACTCCTAATATGTGTACCTGATACTACCCCTCATATAAATACTCCTAATATGTGTACCTGATTCTGATACTATCCCTCATATTACCCTGACACTGTACCTGATACTACCCCTCATAATACCCAACATGTACCTGATACTACCACTCATAATACCCCACATGTACCTGATGCTACCACTCATATAAATACTCCTAATATGTGTACCTAATACTACCCCTCATATTAATACTCCTAATATGTGTACCTGATACTACCCCTCATATAAATACTCCTAATATGTGTACCTGATACTACCCCTCATATAAATACTCCTAATATATGTACCTGATCCTGATACTATCCCTCATATTACCCTGACACTGTACCTGATACTACCCCTCATAATACCCAATATGTACCTGATACTACCTCATAATACTCCTGATAATGTACCTGATACTACCCCTCATATAAATACTCCTAATATGTGTACCTGATCCTGATACTATCCCTCATATTACCCTGACACTGTACCTGATACTACCCCTCATAATACCCAACATGTACCTGATACTACCACTCATAATACCCAACATGTACCTGATACTACCACTCATATAAATACTCCTAATATGTGTACCTGATACTACCCCTCATATAAATACTCCTAATATGTGTACCTGATACTACCCCTCATATAAATACTCCTAATATGTGTACCTGATCCTGATACTATCCCTCATATTACCCTGACACTGTACCCGATACTACACCTCATAATACCCAACATGTACCTGATACTACCACTCATAATACCCAACATGTACCTGATACTACCACTCATATAAATACTCCTAATATGTGTACCTGATACTACCCCTCATATAAATACTCCTAATATGTGTACCTGATACTACCCCTCATATAAATACTCTGAATATGTGTACCTGATCCTGATACTATCCCTCATATTACCCTGACACTGTACCTGATACTACCCCTCATAATACCCAACATGTACCTGATACTACCACTCATAATACCCAACATGTACCTGATACTACCCCTCATATAAATACTCCTAATATGTGTACCTGATACTACCCCTCATATAAATTCTCCTAATATGTGTACCTGATCCTGATACTATCCCTCATATTGCCCTGACACTGTACCTGATACTACCCCTCATAATACCCAACATGTACCTGATACTACCACTCATAATACCCAACATGTACCTGATACTACCACTCATATAAATACTCCTAATATGTGTACCTGATACTACCCCTCATATAAATACTCCTAATATGTGTACCTGATACTACCCCTCATATAAATACTCCTAATATGTGTACCTGATCCTGATACTATCCCTCATATTACCCTGACACTGTACCTGATACTACCCCTCATAATACCCAACATGTACCTGATACTACCACTCATAATACCCCACATGTACCTGATGCTACCACTCATATAAATACTCCTAATATGTGTACCTAATACTACCCCTCATATTAATACTCCTAATATGTGTACCTGATACTACCCCTCATATAAATACTCCTAATATGTGTACCTGATACTACCCCTCATATAAATACTCCTAATATATGTACCTGATCCTGATACTATCCCTCATATTACCCTGACACTGTACCTGATACTACCCCTCATAATACCCAACATGTACCTGATACTACCTCATAATACTCCTGATAATGTACCTGATACTACCCCTCATATAAATACTCCTAATATGTGTACCTGATCCTGATACTATCCCTCATATTACCCTGACACTGTACCTGATACTACCCCTCATATTACCCATCATGTACCTGATACTACCACTCATAATACCCAACATCTACCTGATACTACCACTCATATAAATACTCCTAATATGTGTACCTGATACTACCCCTCATATAAATACTCCTAATATGTGTACCTGATACTACCCCTCATATAAATACTCTGAATATGTGTACCTGATCCTGATACTATCCCTTATATTACCCTGACACTGTACCTGATACTACCCCTCATAATACCCAACATGTACCTGATACTACTACTCATAATACCCAACATGTACCTGATACTACCCCTCATATAAATACTCCTAATATGTGTACCTGATACTACCCCTCATATAAATACTCCTAATATGTGTACCTGATCCTGATAATATCCCTCATTTTACCCTGACACTGTACCTGATACTACCCCTCATATTACCCAACATGTACCTGATACTACCACTCATAATACCCAACATGTACCTGATACTACCACTCACAATACCCAACATGTACCTGATACTATCACTCATATAAATACTCCTAATATGTGTACCTGATACTACCCCTCATATAAATACTCCTAATATGTGTACCTGATACTACCCCTCATATAAATACTCCTAATATGTGTACCTGATCCTGATACTATCCCTCATATTACCCTGACACTGTACCTGATACTACCCCTCATATTACCCATCATGTACCTGATACTACCACTCATAATACCCAACATCTACCTGATACTACCACTCATATAAATACTCCTAATATGTGTACCTGATACTACCCCTCATATAAATACTCCTAATATGTGTACCTGATACTACCCCTCATATAAATACTCTGAATATGTGTACCTGATCCTGATACTATCCCACATATTACCCTGACACTGTACCTGATACTACCCCTCATAATACCCAACATGTACCTGATACTACCACTCATAATACCCAACATGTACCTGATACTACCCCTCATATAAATACTCCTAATATGTGTACCTGATACTACCCCTCATATAAATACTCCTAATATGTGTACCTGATACTACCCCTCATATAAATACTCCTAATATGTGTACCTGATACTACCCCTCATATAAATACTCCTAATATGTGTACCTGATACTACCCCTCATATAAATACTCCTAATATGTGTACCTGATCCTGATACTATCCCTCATATTACCCTGACACTGTACCTGATACTACCCCTCATAATACCCAACATGTACCTGATACTACCACTCATAATACCCCACATGTACCTGATGCTACCACTCATATAAATACTCCTAATATGTGTACCTAATACTACCCCTCATATTAATACTCCTAATATGTGTACCTGATACTACCCCTCATATAAATACTCCTAATATGTGTACCTGATACTACCCCTCATATAAATACTCCTAATATATGTACCTGATCCTGATACTATCCCTCATATTACCCTGACACTGTACCTGATACTACCCCTCATAATACCCAACATGTACCTGATACTACCTCATAATACTCCTGATAATGTACCTGATACTACCCCTCATATAAATACTCCTAATATGTGTACCTGATCCTGATACTATCCCTCATATTACCCTGACACTGTACCTGATACTACCCCTCATATTACCCATCATGTACCTGATACTACCACTCATAATACCCAACATGTACCTGATACTACCACTCATATAAATACTCCTAATATGTGTACCTGATACTACCCCTCATATAAATACTCCTAATATGTGTACCTGATACTACCCCTCATATAAATACTCCTAATATGTGTACCTGATCCTGATACTATCCCTCATATTACCCTGACACTGTACCTGATACTACCCCTCATAATACCCAACATGTACCTGATACTACCACTCATAATACCCAACATGTACCTGATACTACCACTCATATAAATACTCCTAATATGTGTACCTGATACTACCCCTCATATAAATACTCCTAATATGTGTACCTGATACTACCCCTCATATAAATACTCCTAATATGTGTACCTGATACTACCCCTCATATAAATACTCCTAATATGTGTACCTGATCCTGATACTATCCCTCATATTACCCTGACA
>NW_026968818.1:0-67965 GCF_028390025.1 Pseudophryne corroboree
ATTGGAAAATTCAGGGCTATGTCGTGTAGATGATGGCCTAACAGGAGGCTTTAAAATTTTCTTTCTAGTTTCCTTCGTTTGGGAGAAAAATGCAAAGGTACAAGACAGCTTTTCCTTGCCAATATCTCTCTTTTGCAAAGAGCTGCGCATTGGAAAATTCTGGGCTATGTCGTGTAGATGATGGCCTAACAGGAGGCTTTAAAATTTTCTTTCTAGCGTCCTTCGTTTGGGAGAAAAATGCAAAGGTACAAGACAGCTTTTCCTTGCCAATATCTCTCTTTTGCAAAGAGCTACGCATTGGAAAATTCAGGGCTATGTCGTGTAGATGATGGCCTAACAGGAGGCTTTAAAATTTTCTTTCTAGTGTCCTTCGTTTGGGAGAAAAATGCAATGGTACAAGACAGCTTTTCCTTGCCAATATCTCTCTTTTGCAAAGAGCTGCGCATTGGAAAATTCAGGGCTATGTCGTGTAGATGATGGCCTAACAGGAGGCTTTAAAATTTTCTTTCTAGTTTCCTTCGTTTGGGAGAAAAATGCAAAGGTACAAGACAGCTTTTCCTTGCCAATATCTCTCTTTTGCAAAGAGCTGCGCATTGGAAAATTCAGGGCTATGTCGTGTAGATGATGGCCTAACAGGAGGCTTTAAAATTTTCTTTCTAGTGTCCTTCGTTTGGGAGAAAAATGCAAAGGTACAAGACAGCTTTTCCTTGCCAATATCTCTCTTTTGCAAAGAGCTACGCATTGGAAAATTCAGGGCTATGTCGTGTAGATGATGGCCTAACAGGAGGCTTTAAAATTTTCTTTCTAGTTTACTTCGTTTGGGAGAAAAATGCAAAGGTACAAGACAGCTTTTCCTTGCCAATATCTCTCTTTTGCAAAGAGCTACGCATTGGAAAATTCAGGGCTATGTCGTGTAGATGATGGCCTAACAGGAGGCTTTAAAATTTTCTTTCTAGTGACCTTCGTTTGGGAGAAAAATGCAAAGGTACAAGACAGCTTTTCCTTGCCAATATCTCTCTTTTGCAAAGAGCTGCGCATTGGAAAATTCAGGGCTATGTCGTGTAGATGATGGCCTAACAGGAGGCTTTAAAATTTTCTTTCTAGTTTCCTTCGTTTGGGAGAAAAATGCAAAGGTACAAGACAGCTTTTCCTTGCCAATATCTCTCTTTTGCAAAGAGCTGCGCATTGGAAAATTCAGGGCTATGTCGTGTAGATGATGGCCTAACAGGAGGCTTTAAAATTTTCTTTCTAGTTTCCTTCGTTTGGGAGAAAAATGCAAAGGTACAAGACAGCTTTTCCTTGCCAATATCTCTCTTTTGCAAAGAGCTGCGCATTGGAAAATTCAGGGCTATGTCGTGTAGATGATGGCCTAACAGGAGGCTTTAAAATTTTCTTTCTAGTGTCCTTCGTTTGGGAGAAAAATGCAATGGTACAAGACAGCTTTTCCTTGCCAATATCTCTCTATTGCAAAGAGCTGCGCATTGGAAAATTCAGGGCTATGTCGTGTAGATGATGGCCTAACAGGAGGCTTTAAAATGTTCTTTCTAGTGTCCTTCGTTTGGGAGAAAAATGCAATGGTACAAGACAGCTTTTCCTTGCCAATATATCTCTTTTGCAAAGAGCTGCGCATTGGAAAATCAGGGCTATGTCGTGTAGATGATGGCCTAACAGGAGGCTTTAAAATGTTCTTTCTAGTGTCCTTCGTTTGGGAGAAAAATGCAATGGTACAAGACAGCTTTTCCTTGCCAATATCTCTCTTTTGCAAAGAGCTGCGCATTGGAAAATTCAGGGCAATGTCGTGTAGATGATGGCCTAACAGGAGGCTTTAAAATTTTCTTTCTAGTGACCTTCGTTTGGGAGAAAAATGCAAAGGTACAAGACAGCTTTTCCTTGCCAATATCTCTCTTTTGCAAAGAGCTGCGCATTGGAAAATTCAGGGCTATGTCGTGTAGATGATGGCCTAACAGGAGGCTTTAAAATTTTCTTTCTAGTGTCCTTCGTTTGGGAGAAAAATGCAATGGTACAAGACAGCTTTTCCTTGCCAATATCTCTCTTTTGCAAAGAGCTGCGCATTGGAAAATTCAGGGCTATGTCGTGTAGATGATGGCCTAACAGGAGGCTTTAAAATTTTCTTTCTAGTGTCCTTCGTTTGGGAGAAAAATGCAAAGGTACAAGACAGCTTTTCCTTGCCAATATCTCTCTTTTGCAAAGAGCTGCGCATTGGAAAATTCAGGGCTATGTCGTGTAGATGATGGCCTAACAGGAGGCTTTAAAATTTTCTTTCTAGTGTCCTTCGTTTGGGAGAAAAATGCAAAGGTACAAGACAGCTTTTCCTTGCCAATATCTCTCTTTTGCAAAGAGCTGCGCATTGGAAAATTCAGGGCTATGTCGTGTAGATGATGGCCTAACAGGAGGCTTTAAAATTTTCTTTCTAGTTTCCTTCGTTTGGGAGAAAAATGCAAAGGTACAAGACAGCTTTTCCTTGCCAATATCTCTCTTTTGCAAAGAGCTGCGCATTGGAAAATTCAGGGCTATGTCGTGTAGATGATGGCCTAACAGGAGGCTTTAAAATTTTCTTTCTAGTGTCCTTCGTTTGGGAGAAAAATGCAATGGTACAAGACAGCTTTTCCTTGCCAATATCTCTCTATTGCAAAGAGCTGCGCATTGGAAAATTCAGGGCTATGTCGTGTAGATGATGGCCTAACAGGAGGCTTTAAAATGTCCTTTCTAGTGTCCTTCGTTTGGGAGAAAAATGCAATGGTACAAGACAGCTTTTCCTTGCCAATATATCTCTTTTGCAAAGAGCTGCGCATTGGAAAATCAGGGCTATGTCGTGTAGATGATGGCCTAACAGGAGGCTTTAAAATGTTCTTTCTAGTGTCCTTCGTTTGGGAGAAAAATGCAATGGTACAAGACAGCTTTTCCTTGCCAATATCTCTCTTTTGCAAAGAGCTGCGCATTGGAAAATTCAGGGCAATGTCGTGTAGATGATGGCCTAACAGGAGGCTTTAAAATTTTCTTTCTAGTGACCTTCGTTTGGGAGAAAAATGCAAAGGTACAAGACAGCTTTTCCTTGCCAATATCTCTCTTTTGCAAAGAGCTGCGCATTGGAAAATTCAGGGCTATGTCGTGTAGATGATGGCCTAACAGGAGGCTTTAAAATTTTCTTTCTAGTGTCCTTCGTTTGGGAGAAAAATGCAAAGGTACAAGACAGCTTTTCCTTGCCAATATCTCTCTTTTGCAAAGAGCTGCGCATTGGAAAATTCAGGGCTATGTCGTGTAGATGATGGCCTAACAGCAGGCTTTAAAATGTTCTTTCTAGTGTCCTTCGTTTGGGAGAAAAATGCAATGGTACAAGATAGCTTTTCCTTGCCAATATCTCTATTTTGCAAAGAGCTGCGCATTGGAAAATTCAGGGCTATGTCGTGTAGATGATGGCCTAACAGGAGGCTTTAAAATTTTCTTTCTAGTGTCCTTCGTTTGGGAGAAAAATGCAATGGTACAAGACAGCTTTTCCTTGCCAATATCTCTCTTTTGCAAAGAGCTACGCATTGGAAAATTCAGGGCTATGTCGTGTAGATGATGGCCTAACAGGAGGCTTTAAAATTTTCTTTCTAGTTTACTTCGTTTGGGAGAAAAATGCAAAGGTACAAGACAGCTTTTCCTTGCCAATATCTCTCTTTTGCAAAGAGCTACGCATTGGAAAATTCAGGGCTATGTCGTGTAGATGATGGCCTAACAGGAGGCTTTAAAATTTTCTTTCTAGTGACCTTCGTTTGGGAGAAAAATGCAAAGGTACAAGACAGCTTTTCCTTGCCAATATCTCTCTTTTGCAAAGAGCTGCGCATTGGAAAATTCAGGGCTATGTCGTGTAGATGATGGCCTAACAGGAGGCTTTAAAATTTTCTTTCTAGTGTCCTTCGTTTGGGAGAAAAATGCAATGGTACAAGACAGCTTTTCCTTGCCAATATCTCTCTTTTGCAAAGAGCTGCGCATTGGAAAATTCAGGGCTATGTCGTGTAGATGATGGCCTAACAGGAGGCTTTAAAATTTTCTTTCTAGTGTCCTTCGTTTGGGAGAAAAATGCAAAGGTACAAGACAGCTTTTCCTTGCCAATATCTCTCTTTTGCAAAGAGCTGCGCATTGGAAAATTCAGGGCTATGTCGTGTAGATGATGGCCTAACAGGAGGCTTTAAAATTTTCTTTCTAGTTTCCTTCGTTTGGGAGAAAAATGCAAAGGTACAAGACAGCTTTTCCTTGCCAATATCTCTCTTTTGCAAAGAGCTGCGCATTGGAAAATTCAGGGCTATGTCGTGTAGATGATGGCCTAACAGGAGGCTTTAAAATTTTCTTTCTAGTGTCCTTCGTTTGGGAGAAAAATGCAATGGTACAAGACAGCTTTTCCTTGCCAATATCTCTCTATTGCAAAGAGCTGCGCATTGGAAAATTCAGGGCTATGTCGTGTAGATGATGGCCTAACAGGAGGCTTTAAAATGTCCTTTCTAGTGTCCTTCGTTTGGGAGAAAAATGCAATGGTACAAGACAGCTTTTCCTTGCCAATATATCTCTTTTGCAAAGAGCTGCGCATTGGAAAATCAGGGCTATGTCGTGTAGATGATGGCCTAACAGGAGGCTTTAAAATGTTCTTTCTAGTGTCCTTCGTTTGGGAGAAAAATGCAATGGTACAAGACAGCTTTTCCTTGCCAATATCTCTCTTTTGCAAAGAGCTGCGCATTGGAAAATTCAGGGCAATGTCGTGTAGATGATGGCCTAACAGGAGGCTTTAAAATTTTCTTTCTAGTGACCTTCGTTTGGGAGAAAAATGCAAAGGTACAAGACAGCTTTTCCTTGCCAATATCTCTCTTTTGCAAAGAGCTGCGCATTGGAAAATTCAGGGCTATGTCGTGTAGATGATGGCCTAACAGGAGGCTTTAAAATTTTCTTTCTAGTGTCCTTCGTTTGGGAGAAAAATGCAAAGGTACAAGACAGCTTTTCCTTGCCAATATCTCTCTTTTGCAAAGAGCTGCGCATTGGAAAATTCAGGGCTATGTCGTGTAGATGATGGCCTAACAGCAGGCTTTAAAATGTTCTTTCTAGTGTCCTTCGTTTGGGAGAAAAATGCAATGGTACAAGATAGCTTTTCCTTGCCAATATCTCTATTTTGCAAAGAGCTGCGCATTGGAAAATTCAGGGCTATGTCGTGTAGATGATGGCCTAACAGGAGGCTTTAAAATTTTCTTTCTAGTGTCCTTCGTTTGGGAGAAAAATGCAATGGTACAAGACAGCTTTTCCTTGCCAATATCTCTCTTTTGCAAAGAGCTACGCATTGGAAAATTCAGGGCTATGTCGTGTAGATGATGGCCTAACAGGAGGCTTTAAAATTTTCTTTCTAGTTTACTTCGTTTGGGAGAAAAATGCAAAGGTACAAGACAGCTTTTCCTTGCCAATATCTCTCTTTTGCAAAGAGCTACGCATTGGAAAATTCAGGGCTATGTCGTGTAGATGATGGCCTAACAGGAGGCTTTAAAATTTTCTTTCTAGTGACCTTCGTTTGGGAGAAAAATGCAAAGGTACAAGACAGCTTTTCCTTGCCAATATCTCTCTTTTGCAAAGAGCTGCGCATTGGAAAATTCAGGGCTATGTCGTGTAGATGATGGCCTAACAGGAGGCTTTAAAATTTTCTTTCTAGTGTCCTTCGTTTGGGAGAAAAATGCAATGGTACAAGACAGCTTTTCCTTGCCAATATCTCTCTTTTGCAAAGAGCTGCGCATTGGAAAATTCAGGGCTATGTCGTGTAGATGATGGCCTAACAGGAGGCTTTAAAATTTTCTTTCTAGTGTCCTTCGTTTGGGAGAAAAATGCAAAGGTACAAGACAGCTTTTCCTTGCCAATATCTCTCTTTTGCAAAGAGCTGCGCATTGGAAAATTCAGGGCTATGTCGTGTAGATGATGGCCTAACAGGAGGCTTTAAAATTTTCTTTCTAGTGTCCTTCGTTTGGGAGAAAAATGCAAAGGTACAAGACAGCTTTTCCTTGCCAATATCTCTCTTTTGCAAAGAGCTGCGCATTGGAAAATTCAGGGCTATGTCGTGTAGATGATGGCCTAACAGGAGGCTTTAAAATTTTCTTTCTAGTGTCCTTCGTTTGGGAGAAAAATGCAAAGGTACAAGACAGCTTTTCCTTGCAAATATCTCTCTTTTGCAAAGAGCTACGCATTGGAAAATTCAGGGCTATGTCGTGTAGATGATGGCCTAACAGCAGGCTTTAAAATGTTCTTTCTAGTGTCCTTCGTTTGGGAGAAAAATGCAATGGTACAAGACAGCTTTTCCTTGCCAATATCTCTCTTTTGCAAAGAGCTGCGCATTGGAAAATTCAGGGCCATGTCGTGTAGATGATGGCCTAACAGGAGGCTTTAAAATTTTCTTTCTAGTGTCCTTCGTTTGGGAGAAAAATGCAAAGGTACAAGACAGCTTTTCCTTGCCAATATCTCTCTTTTGCAAAGAGCTACGCATTGGAAAATTCAGGGCTATGTCGTGTAGATGATGGCCTAACAGGAGGCTTTAAAATTTTCTTTCTAGTGACCTTCGTTTGGGAGAAAAATGCAAAGGTACAAGACAGCTTTTCCTTGCCAATATCTCTCTTTTGCAAAGAGCTGCGCATTGGAAAATTCAGGGCTATGTCGTGTAGATGATGGCCTAACAGGAGGCTTTAACATTTTCTTTCTAGCGTCCTTCGTTTGGGAGAAAAATGCAAAGGTACAGGACAGCTTTTCCTTGCCAATATCTCTCTTTTGCAAAGAGCTACGCATTGGAAAATTCAGGGCTATGTCGTGTAGATGATGGCCTAACAGGAGGCTTTAAAATTTTCTTTCTAGTGTCCTTCGTTTGGGAGAAAAATGCAATGGTACAAGACAGCTTTTCCTTGCCAATATCTCTCTTTTGCAAAGAGCTGCGCATTGGAAAATTCAGGGCTATGTCGTGTAGATGATGGCCTAACAGGAGGCTTTAAAATTTTCTTTCTAGTTTCCTTCGTTTGGGAGAAAAATGCAAAGGTACAAGACAGCTTTTCCTTGCCAATATCTCTCTTTTGCAAAGAGCTGCGCATTGGAAAATTCAGGGCTATGTCGTGTAGATGATGGCCTAACAGGAGGCTTTAAAATTTTCTTTCTAGCGTCCTTCGTTTGGGAGAAAAATGCAAAGGTACAAGACAGCTTTTCCTTGCCAATATCTCTCTTTTGCAAAGAGCTACGCATTGGAAAATTCAGGGCTATGTCGTGTAGATGATGGCCTAACAGGAGGCTTTAAAATTTTCTTTCTAGTGTCCTTCGTTTGGGAGAAAAATGCAATGGTACAAGACAGCTTTTCCTTGCCAATATCTCTCTTTTGCAAAGAGCTGCGCATTGGAAAATTCAGGGATATGTCGTGTAGATGATGGCCTAACAGGAGGCTTTAAAATTTTCTTTCTAGTTTCCTTCGTTTGGGAGAAAAATGCAAAGGTACAAGACAGCTTTTCCTTGCCAATATCTCTCTTTTGCAAAGAGCTGCGCTTTGGAAAATTCAGGGCTATGTCGTGTAGATGATGGCCTAACAGGAGGCTTTAAAATTTTCTTTCTAGTGTCCTTCGTTTGGGAGAAAAATGCAATGGTACAAGACAGCTTTTCCTTGCCAATATCTCTCTATTGCAAAGAGCTGCGCATTGGAAAATTCAGGGCTATGTCGTGTAGATGATGGCCTAACAGGAGGCTTTAAAATGTTCTTTCTAGTGTCCTTCGTTTGGGAGAAAAATGCAATGGTACAAGACAGCTTTTCCTTGCCAATATCTCTCTTTTGCAAAGAGCTGCGCATTGGAAAATTCAGGGCTATGTCGTGTAGATGATGGCCTAACAGGAGGCTTTAAAATGTTCTTTCTAGTGTCCTTCGTTTGGGAGAAAAATGCAATGGTACAAGACAGCTTTTCCTTGCCAATATCTCTCTTTTGCAAAGAGCTGCGCATTGGAAAATTCAGGGCTATGTCGTGTAGATGATGGCCTAACAGGAGGCTTTAAAATTTTCTTTCTAGTGTCCTTCGTTTGGGAGAAAAATGCAATGGTACAAGACAGCTTTTCCTTGCCAATATCTCTCTTTTGCAAAGAGCTGCGCATTGGAAAATTCAGGGCTATGTCGTGTAGATGATGGCCTAACAGGAGGCTTTAAAATTTTCTTTCTAGTTTCCTTCGTTTGGGAGAAAAATGCAAAGGTACAAGACAGCTTTTCCTTGCCAATATCTCTCTTTTGCAAAGAGCTGCGCATTGGAAAATTCAGGGCTATGTCGTGTAGATGATGGCCTAACAGGAGGCTTTAAAATTTTCTTTCTAGTGTCCTTCGTTTGGGAGAAAAATGCAATGGTACAAGACAGCTTTTCCTTGCCAATATCTCTCTATTGCAAAGAGCTGCGCATTGGAAAATTCAGGGCTATGTCGTGTAGATGATGGCCTAACAGGAGGCTTTAAAATGTTCTTTCTAGTGTCCTTCGTTTGGGAGAAAAATGCAATGGTACAAGACAGCTTTTCCTTGCCAATATATCTCTTTTGCAAAGAGCTGCGCATTGGAAAATTCAGGGCTATGTCGTGTAGATGATGGCCTAACAGGAGGCTTTAAAATGTTCTTTCTAGTGTCCTTCGTTTGGGAGAAAAATGCAATGGTACAAGACAGCTTTTCCTTGCCAATATCTCTCTTTTGCAAAGAGCTGCGCATTGGAAAATTCAGGGCTATGTCGTGTAGATGATGGCCTAACAGGAGGCTTTAAAATTTTCTTTCTAGTGTCCTTCGTTTGGGAGAAAAATGCAATGGTACAAGACAGCTTTTCCTTGCCAATATCTCTCTTTTGCAAAAAGCTGCGCATTGGAAAATTCAGGGCTATGTCGTGTAGATGATGGCCTAACAGGAGGCTTTAAAATTTTCTTTCTAGTGACCTTCGTTTGGGAGAAAAATGCAAAGGTACAAGACAGCTTTTCCTTGCCAATATCTCTCTTTTGCAAAGAGCTGCGCATTGGAAAATTCAGGGCTATGTCGTGTAGATGATGGCCTAACAGGAGGCTTTAAAATGTTCTTTCTAGTGTCCTTCGTTTGGGAGAAAAATGCAATGGTACAAGACAGCTTTTCCTTGCCAATATCTCTCTTTTGCAAAGAGCTGCGCATTGGAAAATTCAGGGCTATGTCGTGTAGATGATGGCCTAACAGGAGGCTTTAAAATTTTCTTTCTAGTGTCCTTCGTTTGGGAGAAAAATGCAAAGGTACAAGACAGCTTTTCCTTGCCAATATCTCTCTTTTGCAAAGAGCTACGCATTGGAAAATTCAGGGCTATGTCGTGTAGATGATGGCCTAACAGGAGGCTTTAAAATTTTCTTTCTAGTGACCTTCGTTTGGGAGAAAAATGCAAAGGTACAAGACAGCTTTTCCTTGCCAATATCTCTCTTTTGCAAAGAGCTGCGCATTGGAAAATTCAGGGCTATGTCGTGTAGATGATGGCCTAACAGGTGGCTTTAAAATTTTCTTTCTAGTGTCCTTCGTTTGGGAGAAAAATGCAAAGGTACAAGACAGCTTTTCCTTGCCAATATCTCTCTTTTGCAAAGAGCTACGCATTGGAAAATTCAGGGCTATGTCGTGTAGATGATGGCCTAACAGGAGGCTTTAAAATTTTCTTTCTAGTGTCCTTCGTTTGGGAGAAAAATGCAATGGTACAAGACAGCTTTTCCTTGCCAATATCTCTCTTTTGCAAAGAGCTGCGCATTGGAAAATTCAGGGCTATGTCGTGTAGATGATGGCCTAACAGGAGGCTTTAAAATTTTCTTTCTAGTGTCCTTCGTTTGGGAGAAAAATGCAAAGGTACAAGACAGCTTTTCCTTGCCAATATCTCTCTTTTGCAAAGAGCTACGCATTGGAAAATTCAGGGCTATGTCGTGTAGATGATGGCCTAACAGGAGGCTTTAAAATTTTCTTTCTAGTGACCTTCGTTTGGGAGAAAAATGCAAAGGTACAAGACAGCTTTTCCTTGCCAATATCTCTCTTTTGCAAAGAGCTGCGCATTGGAAAATTCAGGGCTATGTCGTGTAGATGATGGCCTAACAGGAGGCTTTAACATTTTCTTTCTAGTGTCCTTCGTTTGGGAGAAAAATGCAATGGTACAAGACAGCTTTTCCTTGCCAATATCTCTCTTTTGCAAAGAGCTGCGCATTGGAAAATTCAGGGCTATGTCGTGTAGATGATGGCCTAACAGGAGGCTTTAAAATGTTCTTTCTAGTGTCTTTCGTTTGGGAGAAAAATGCAATGGTACAAGACAGCTTTTCCTTGCCAATATCTCTCTTTTGCAAAGAGCTGCGCATTGGAAAATTCAGGGCTATGTCGTGTAGATGATGGCCTAACAGGAGGCTTTAAAATGTTCTTTCTAGTGTCCTTCGTTTGGGAGAAAAATGCAATGGTACAAGACAGCTTTTCCTTGCCAATATCTCTCTTTTGCAAAGAGCTGCGCATTGGAAAATTCAGGGCTATGTCGTGTAGATGATGGCCTAACAGGAGGCTTTAAAATTTTCTTTCTAGTGTCCTTCGTTTGGGAGAAAAATGCAATGGTACAAGACAGCTTTTCCTTGCCAATATCTCTCTTTTGCAAAGAGCTGCGCATTGGAAAATTCAGGGCTATGTCGTGTAGATGATGGCCTAACAGGAGGCTTTAAATTTTCTTTCTAGTGACCTTCGTTTGGGAGAAAAATGCAAAGGTACAAGACAGCTTTTCCTTGCCAATATCTCTCTTTTGCAAAGAGCTGCGCATTGGAAAATTCAGGGCTATGTCGTGTAGATGATGGCCTAACAGGAGGCTTTAAAATGTTCTTTCTAGTGTCCTTCGTTTGGGAGAAAAATGCAATGGTACAAGACAGCTTTTCCTTGCCAATATCTCTCTTTTGCAAAGAGCTGCGCATTGGAAAATTCAGGGCTATGTCGTGTAGATGATGGCCTAACAGGAGGCTTTAAAATTTTCTTTCTAGTGTCCTTCGTTTGGGAGAAAAATGCAAAGGTACAAGACAGCTTTTCCTTGCCAATATCTCTCTTTTGCAAAGAGCTACGCATTGGAAAATTCAGGGCTATGTCGTGTAGATGATGGCCTAACAGGAGGCTTTAAAATTTTCTTTCTAGTGTCCTTCGTTTGGGAGAAAAATGCAATGGTACAAGACAGCTTTTCCTTGCCAATATCTCTCTTTTGCAAAGAGCTGCGCATTGGAAAATTCAGGGCTATGTCGTGTAGATGATGGCCTAACAGGAGGCTTTAAAATTTTCTTTCTAGTGTCCTTCGTTTGGGAGAAAAATGCAAAGGTACAAGACAGCTTTTCCTTGCCAATATCTCTCTTTTGCAAAGAGCTACGCATTGGAAAATTCAGGGCTATGTCGTGTAGATGATGGCCTAACAGGAGGCTTTAAAATTTTCTTTCTAGTGTCCTTCGTTTGGGAGAAAAATGCAAAGGTACAAGACAGCTTTTCCTTGCCAATATCTCTCTTTTGCAAAGAGCTACGCATTGGAAAATTCAGGGCTATGTCGTGTAGATGATGGCCTAACAGGAGGCTTTAAAATTTTCTTTCTAGTGTCCTTCGTTTGGGAGAAAAATGCAATGGTACAAGACAGCTTTTCCTTGCCAATATCTCTCTTTTGCAAAGAGCTGCGCATTGGAAAATTCAGGGCTATGTCGTGTAGATGATGGCCTAACAGGAGGCTTTAAAATTTTCTTTCTAGTGTCCTTCGTTTGGGAGAAAAATGCAAAGGTACAAGACAGCTTTTCCTTGCCAATATCTTTCTTTTGCAAAGAGCTGCGCATTGGAAAATTCAGGGCTATGTCGTGTAGATGATGGCCTAACAGGAGGCTTTAAAATTTTCTTTCTAGTGACCTTCGTTTGGGAGAAAAATGCAAAGGTACAAGACAGCTTTTCCTTGCCAATATCTCTCTTTTGCAAAGAGCTACGCATTGGAAAATAAGGGTGAAGATGTTTCTCACAAAATTGTTGACCCAATGCATCATTGAAATTCAAGCTGGAAAGATGATTTTAATATATCACTTGTACATTTTGTATTGCTCTTCTGGTGACAATGTAGTTTGTTTTTGTCAATTACCATTTTAATAATAGGGTAAAGAAAATTAAGTGGATTTTTGAAAGAAAACAATACTGTCAATATACTATTAAAACAAATTAAAATGGTAAAAGTTATTGTACTTTAAGTAAAAATAAAAGAGCCAAAATATCAATCCCAGTTTTGGATTACTTTAATTAACAAAAAAAAAAAAAAAAGCATACAGCAGAGGATAGTTTCAATCTGCCTACCTCTGGGTTATGGGTCCAGCATGCTTCCATTGCAGTACTCTGCTGCACATGTAAGTGCAAGAGATCCTGAAGCACTCACTCATCATGGGAAAGTACCAATGTGTTTCTTCGTTGGTTGATGGAAGAAACATCTTACAAAAACTCTCCAGATTATTGACTTTTTAAAGTTTTGCTAGGAAACGTTTTAGATGAATGCTTATTAGCCTTTGTCAGTATGGACTTTTGCAAAGTGTCTCTGTGGCGCAATCAGTTAGTATGTACGGCTATTAACCAAAAGGTTGGTGGTTCCATCCCACCCAGGGACCTAATTGACCTTGTTATCAGATTTTGGTGATCTTTAAGTAGACAAGTCAAAATTTCAAACCCACTGTTATGGTGTAGGGTACTTGGCCTTCTCTGATGTAATCAGATTTGATTCAGTGATTTTATAAAAACAGCTAGGAAGCACAATTTAGCAGTGGGTTGCAGAGAAAAAAAATATGCTGGCAGAAAAATCCAATTGAGTGATTAAACAGCTCTTTATTTTCTGGCTTTATTTTTATGCAAACAAATTTGTTCTCTGAAAAGTGTCCACAAAGCCAAGTCTCTGATTAACACCTTTGTAAGGATGGTTTTTCACCTATTACTAAATTAAACTTGCTTCATTGGAAAGGCAGCAAGATGCATCCTCATTTCAATGTCTACTGAAATAATACAGGTTGACACCAGGAAACATTAACGCCACTGCATCCTTGCTGCTTTCTCATGTGGAAGTCTGTTTAATATGAAAACAAGGTGATATCTAATTAGCACACAGGTAAGGAATTAAGAAAATATTTATTTAAGGGTGAAGATGTTTCTCACAAAATCGTTGCCCCAATGCATCATTGAAATTCAAGCTGGAAAGATGATTTTAATATATCACTTGTACATTTTGTATTGCTCTTCTGGTGACAATGCAGTTTGTTTTTGTCAATTACCATTTTAATAATAGGGTAAAGAAAATGAAGTGGATTTTTGAAAGAAAACAATACTGTCAATATACTATTAAAACAAATTAAAATGGTAAAAGTTATTGTACTTTAAGTAAAAATAAAAGAGACAAAATATCAATCCCAGTTTTGGATTACTTTAATTAACAAAAAAAAATGCATATAGCAGAGGATAGTTTCAATCTGCCTACCTCTGGGTTATGGGCCCAGCATGCTTCCATTGCAGTACTCTGCTGCACATGTAAGTGCAAGAGATCCTGAAGCACTCACTCATCATGGGAAAGTACCAATGTGTTTCTTCGTTGGTTGATGGAAGAAACATCTTACAAAAACTCTCCAGATTATTGACTTTTTAAAGTTTTTCTAGGAAACGTTTTAGATGAATGCTTATTAGCCTTTGTCAGTATGAACTTTTGCAAAGTGTCTCTGTGGCGCAATCAGTTAGTATGTACGGCTATTAACCAAAAGGTTGGTGGTTCAATCCCACCCAGGGACCTAATTGACCTTGTTATCAGATTTTGGTGATCTTTAAGTAGACAAGTCAAATTTCATACACCCTGTTATGGTGTAGGGTACCTGGCCTTCTCTGATGTAATCAGAGTTAGATTTGATTCAGTGATTTTATAAAAACATCTAGGAAGCACAATTTAGCAGTGGGTTGCAGAGAAAAAGAAATATGCTGGCAAAAAAATCAAATTGCGTGATTAAACAGCTCTTCATTTTCTGGCTTTATTTTTATGCTAACAAATTTGTTCTCTGAAAAGTGTCCACAAAGCCAAGTCTCTGGTTAACACCTTTGTAGGGATGGTTTTTCACCTATTACTAAATTAAACTTGCTTCATTGGAAAGGCAGCAAGATGCATCCTCATTTCAATGTCTACTGAAATAATACAGGTTGACACCAGGAAACATTAACGCCACTGCATCCTTGCTGCTTTCTCATGTGGAAGTCTGTTTAATGTGAAAACAAGGTGATATCTAATTAGCACACAGGTAAGGAATTAAGAAAATCTTTATTTAAGGGTGAAGATGTTTCTCACAAAATCGTTGCCCCAATGCATCATTGAAATTCAAGCTGGAAAGATGATTTTAATATATCACTTGTACATTTTGTATTGCTCTTCTGGTGACAATGTAGTTTGTTTTTGTCAATTACCATTTTAATAATAGGGTAAAGAAAATTAAGTGGATTTTTGAAAGAAAACAATACTGTCAATATACTATTAAAACAAATTAAAATGGTAAAAGTTATTGTACTTTAAGTAAAAATAAAAGAGCCAAAATATCAATCCCAGTTTTGGATTACTTTAATTAACAAAAAAAAAAAAAAAGCATACAGCAGAGGATAGTTTCAATCTGCCTACCTCTGGGTTATGGGTCCAGCATGCTTCCATTGCAGTACTCTGCTGCACATGTAAGTGCAAGAGATCCTGAAGCACTCACTCATCATGGGAAAGTACCAATGTGTTTCTTCGTTGGTTGATGGAAGAAACATCTTACAAAAACTCTCCAGATTATTGACTTTTTAAAGTTTTGCTAGGAAACGTTTTAGATGAATGCTTATTAGCCTTTGTCAGTATGGACTTTTGCAAAGTGTCTCTGTGGCGCAATCAGTTAGTATGTATGGCTATTAACCAAAAGGTTGGTGGTTCAATCCCACCCAGGGACCTAATTGACCTTGTTATCAGATTTTGGTGATCTTTAAGTAGACAAGTCAAAATTTCAAACCCACTGTTATGGTGTAGGGTACTTGGCCTTCTCTGATGTAATCAGATTTAGATTTGATTCAGTGATTTTATAAAAACAGCTAGGAAGCACAATTTAGCAGTGGGTTGCAGAGAAAAAAAATATGCTGGCAGAAAAATCCAATTGAGTGATTAAACAGCTCTTTATTTTCTGGCTTTATTTTTATGCTAACAAATTTGTTCTCTGAAAAGTGTCCACAAAGCCAAGTCTCTGATTAACACCTTTGTAAGGATGGTTTTTCACCTATTACTAAATTAAACTTGCTTCATTGGAAAGGCAGCAAGATGCATCCTCATTTCAATGTCTACTGAAATAATACAGGTTGACACCAGGAAACATTAACGCCACTGCATCCTTGCTGCTTTCTCATGTGGAAGTCTGTTTAATGTGAAAACAAGGTGATATCTAATTAGCACACAGGTAAGGAATTAAGAAAATCTTTATTTAAGGGTGAAGATGTTTCTCACAAAATCGTTGCCCCAATGCATCATTGAAATTCAAGCTGGAAAGATGATTTTAATATATCACTTGTACATTTTGTATTGCTCTTCTGGTGACAATGTAGTTTGTTTTTGTCAATTACCATTTTAATAATAGGGTAAAGAAAATGAAGTGGATTTTTGAAAGAAAACAATACTGTCAATATACTATTAAAACAAATTAAAATGGTAAAAGTTATTGTACTTTAAGTAAAAATAAAAGAGACAAAATATCAATCCCAGTTTTAGATTACTTTAATTAACAAAAAAAAATGCATATAGCAGAGGATAGTTTCAATCTGCCTACCTCTGGGTTATGGGCCCAGCATGCTTCCATTGCAGTACTCTGCTGCACATGTAAGTGCAAGAGATCCTGAAGCACTCACTCATCATGGGAAAGTACCAATGTGTTTCTTCGTTGGTTGATGGAAGAAACATCTTACAAAAACTCTCCAGATTATTGACTTTTTAAAGTTTTTCTAGGAAACGTTTTAGATGAATGCTTATTAGCCTTTGTCAGTATGAACTTTTGCAAAGTGTCTCTGTGGCGCAATCAGTTAGTATGTACGGCTATTAACCAAAAGGTTGGTGGTTCAATCCCACCCAGGGACCTAATTGACCTTGTTATCAGATTTTGGTGATCTTTAAGTAGACAAGTCAAATTTCATACCCCCTGTTATGGTGTAGGGTACCTGGCCTTCTCTGATGTAATCAGAGTTAGATTTGATTCAGTGATTTTATAAAAACATCTAGGAAGCACAATTTAGCAGTGGGTTGCAGAGAAAAAGAAATATGCTGGCAAAAAAATCAAATTGCGTGATTAAACAGCTCTTCATTTTCTGGCTTTATTTTTATGCTAACAAATTTGTTCTCTGAAAAGTGTCCACAAAGCCAAGTCTCTGATTAACACCTTTGTAGGGATGGTTTTTCACCTATTACTAAATTAAACTTGCTTCATTGGAAAGGCAGCAAGATGCATCCTCATTTCAATGTCTACTGAAATAATACAGGTTGACACCAGGAAACATTAACGCCACTGCATCCTTGCTGCTTTCTCATGTGGAAGTCTGTTTAATGTGAAAACAAGGTGATATCTAATTAGCACACAGGTAAGGAATTAAGAAAATCTTTATTTAAGGGTGAAGATGTTTCTCACAAAATCGCTGCCCCAATGCATCATTGAAATTCAAGCTGGAAAGATGATTTTAATATATCACTTGTACATTTTGTATTGCTCTTCTGGTGACAATGTAGTTTGTTTTTGTCAATTACCATTTTAATAATAGGGTAAAGAAAATGAAGTGGATTTTTGAAAGAAAACAATACTGTCAATATACTATTAAAACAAATTAAAATGGTAAAAGTTATTGTACTTTAAGTAAAAATAAAAGAGACAAAATATCAATCCCAGTTTTAGATTACTTTAATTAACAAAAAAAAATGCATATAGCAGAGGATAGTTTCAATCTGCCTACCTCTGGGTTATGGGCCCAGCATGCTTCCATTGCAGTACTCTGCTGCACATGTAAGTGCAAGAGATCCTGAAGCACTCACTCATCATGGGAAAGTACCAATGTGTTTCTTCGTTGGTTGATGGAAGAAACATCTTACAAAAACTCTCCAGATTATTGACTTTTTAAAGTTTTTCTAGGAAACGTTTTAGATGAATGCTTATTAGCCTTTGTCAGTATGAACTTTTGCAAAGTGTCTCTGTGGCGCAATCAGTTAGTATGTACGGCTATTAACCAAAAGGTTGGTGGTTCAATCCCACCCAGGGACCTAATTGACCTTGTTATCAGATTTTGGTGATCTTTAAGTAGACAAGTCAAATTTCATACCCCCTGTTATGGTGTAGGGTACCTGGCCTTCTCTGATGTAATCAGAGTTAGATTTGATTCAGTGATTTTATAAAAACATCTAGGAAGCACAATTTAGCAGTGGGTTGCAGAGAAAAAGAAATATGCTGGCAAAAAAATCAAATTGCGTGATTAAACAGCTCTTCATTTTCTGGCTTTATTTTTATGCTAACAAATTTGTTCTCTGAAAAGTGTCCACAAAGCCAAGTCTCTGATTAACACCTTTGTAGGGATGGTTTTTCACCTATTACTAAATTAAACTTGCTTCATTGGAAAGGCAGCAAGATGCATCCTCATTTCAATGTCTACTGAAATAATACAGGTTGACACCAGGAAACATTAACGCCACTGCATCCTTGCTGCTTTCTCATGTGGAAGTCTGTTTAATGTGAAAACAAGGTGATATCTAATTAGCACACAGGTAAGGAATTAAGAAAATCTTTATTTAAGGGTGAAGATGTTTCTCACAAAATCGCTGCCCCAATGCATCATTGAAATTCAAGCTGGAAAGATGATTTTAATATATCACTTGTACATTTTGTATTGCTCTTCTGGTGACAATGTAGTTTGTTTTTGTCAATTACCATTTTAATAATAGGGTAAAGAAAATTAAGTGGATTTTTGAAAGAAAACAATACTGTCAATATACTATTAAAACAAATTAAAATGGTAAAAGTTATTGTACTTTAAGTAAAAATAAAAGAGCCAAAATATCAATCCCAGTTTTGGATTACTTTAATTAACAAAAAAAAAAAAAAGCATACAGCAGAGGATAGTTTCAATCTGCCTACCTCTGGGTTATGGGTCCAGCATGCTTCCATTGCAGTACTCTGCTGCACATGTAAGTGCAAGAGATCCTGAAGCACTCACTCATCATGGGAAAGTACCAATGTGTTTCTTCGTTGGTTGATGGAAGAAACATCTTACAAAAACTCTCCAGATTATTGACTTTTTAAAGTTTTGCTAGGAAACGTTTTAGATGAATGCTTATTAGCCTTTGTCAGTATGGACTTTTGCAAAGTGTCTCTGTGGCGCAATCAGTTAGTATGTACGGCTATTAACCAAAAGGTTGGTGGTTCAATCCCACCCAGGGACCTAATTGACCTTGTTATCAGATTTTGGTGATCTTTAAGTAGACAAGTCAAAATTTCAAACCCACTGTTATGGTGTAGGGTACTTGGCCTTCTCTGATGTAATCAGATTTAGATTTGATTCAGTGATTTTATAAAAACAGCTAGGAAGCACAATTTAGCAGTGGGTTGCAGAGAAAAAAAATATGCTGGCAGAAAAATCCAATTGAGTGATTAAACAGCTCTTTATTTTCTGGCTTTATTTTTATGCTAACAAATTTGTTCTCTGAAAAGTGTCCACAAAGCCAAGTCTCTGATTAACACCTTTGTAAGGATGGTTTTTCACCTATTACTAAATTAAACTTGCTTCATTGGAAAGGCAGCAAGATGCATCCTCATTTCAATGTCTACTGAAATAATACAGGTTGACACCAGGAAACATTAACGCCACTGCATCCTTGCTGCTTTCTCATGTGGAAGTCTGTTTAATATGAAAACAAGGTGATATCTAATTAGCACACAGGTAAGGAATTAAGAAAATCTTTATTTAAGGGTGAAGATGTTTCTCACAAAATCGTTGCCCCAATGCATCATTGAAATTCAAGCTGGAAAGATGATTTTAATATATCACTTGTACATTTTGTATTGCTCTTCTGGTGACAATGTAGTTTGTTTTTGTCAATTACCATTTTAATAATAGGGTAAAGAAAATGAAGTGGATTTTTGAAAGAAAACAATACTGTCAATATACTATTAAAACAAATTAAAATGGTAAAAGTCATTGTACTTTAAGTAAAAATAAAAGAGACAAAATATCAATCCCAGTTTTGGATTACTTTAATTAACAAAAAAAAATGCATATAGCAGAGGATAGTTTCAATCTGCCTACCTCTGGGTTATGGGCCCAGCATGCTTCCATTGCAGTACTCTGCTGCACATGTAAGTGCAAGAGATCCTGAAGACATACATAAATATGTACATACGTGTATTTGTGTATACATGTATATACATGAGTGTGTGTGCATATATATATATATATATACAGCCAGTTCCCAGGAACAAAAGTCCTCCCCCGCTTCTGCTAAGTCCACAGCATGACGCTGGGGCTCCACTGGTGGAGCCAGGTGCGGTGGGGGCCCATCTCAAGTGCTTCAGCAATCAGTGGGCTTGCTCACAGGTGGATCCCTGGATTCTACAAGTAGTGTCTCAGGGATTCAAGCTGGAATTCGAGACGTCTCCCCCTCACCGTTTCCTAAAATCTGCCTTGCCAACATCTCCCTTGGACAGGGAGGCTGTGATAGAGGCAAATTCACAAGCTGTATTTGCAGCAGGTGATAGTCAAGGTACCCCTCCTTCAACAAGGAAGGGGTTACTATTCCACAATGTTTGTGGTACCGAAACCGGACGGTTCGGTGAGACCCATTTTAAATTTTAAATCTTTGAACACGTATATAAAACGGTTCAAGTTCAAGATGGAATCGCTCAGGGCGGTTATCTCAAGCCTGGAGGAAGGGGATTACATGGTATCACTGGACATCAAGGATGCTTACCTGCATGTCCCCATTTACTCTCCTCACCAGGAGTACCTCAGATTTGTGGTACAGGACTGTCATTACCAATTCCAGACGCTGCCGTTTGGTCTGTCCACGGCACCGAGGGTGTTTACCAAGGTAATGGCCGAGATGATGATACTCCTGCGAAAAAAGGGAGTTATAATTATCCCGTACTTGGACGATCTCCTGATAAAGGCGAGGTCCAAGGAACAGTTGTTGATCGGAGTAGCACTTGCTCGGCAGGTGCTACAACAGCACGGCTGGATCCTGAATATTCCAAAGTCGCAGCTGGTTCCTGCAACACGTCTATTGTTCCTGGGGATGGTTCTGGACACAGAACAGAAAAGGGTGTTTCTCCCGGAGGAGAAGGACAAGGAGTTGTCATCGCTAGTCAGAGACCTCCTAAGACCAAAACAGGTGTCGGTGCACCACTGCACGCGAGTCCTGGGAAAGATGGTAGCTTCTTACGAAGCAATTCCGTTCGGAAGGTTCCATGCACGGATCTTTCAGTGGGATCTGTTGGACAAGTGGTCCGGATCGCATCTTCAGATGCATCAGAGGATAAACCTGTCTGCAAGGACCAGGGTGTCTGTACTGTGGTGGCTGCAGAGTGCTCATCTTCTGGAGGGCCGCAGATTCGGCATACAGGACTGGGTCCTGGTAACCACGGACGCCAGCCTTCGAGGCTGGGGAGCAGTCACACAGGGAAGAAATTTCCAGGGACTATGGTCAAGCCAGGAAATGTCCCTACACATAAATATTCTGGAACTAAGAGCTATTTACAATGCCCTAAGTCAGGCAAGACCCCTGCTTCAAAGTCAGCCAGTACTGATTCAGTCAGACAACATCACGGCGGTCGCCCATGTAAACCGACAAGGCGGCACGAGAAGCAGGATGGCGATGGCAGAAGCCACGAAGATTCTCCGATGGGCGGAAAATCACGTGTTAGCACTGTCGGCAGTGTTTATTCCGGGAGTGGACAACTGGGAAGCAGACTTCCTCAGTAGATACGACCTCCACCCGGGAGAGTGGGGACTTCATCCAGAAGTCTTCCGGCTGATTACAAACCGATGGGAATGGCCACAGGTGGACATGATGGCGTCCCGCCTCAACAAAAAGCTAGAAAACTATTGCGCCAGGTCAAGGGACCCTCAGGCGATAGCGTTGGACGCTCTAGTGACACCGTGGGTGTACCGGTCGGTTTATGTGTTTCCTCCTCTTCCTCTCATACCAAGGGTGCTGAGGATAATAAGAAGGAGAAGAGTAAGAACTATACTCATTATTCCGGATTGGCCAAGAAGAGCTTGGTACCCAGAACTTCAAGAAATGATCTCGGAGGACCCATGGCCTCTACCGCTCAGACAAGACCTGCTGCAGCAGGGGCCTTGTCTGTTCCAAGACTTACCGTGGCTGCATTTGACGGCATGGCTGTTGAACACCGGATCCTGAAGGAAAAGGGCATTCCGGAGGAAGTCATTCCTACGCTGATCAAAGCCAGGAAGGACGTGACCGCAAAACATTATCACCACATATGGCGAAAATATGTTGCTTGGTGTGAGGACAGGAAGGCCCCAACGGAGGAATTTCAACTGGGTCGATTCCTGCACTTCCTACAGTCAGGGGTGAATATGGGCCTCAAATTGGGGTCCATTAAGGTCCAGATTTCGGCTCTGTCGATTTTCTTCCAAAAAGAACTGGCTTCCCTGCCGGAAGTTCAGACTTTTGTTAAAGGAGTGCTGCATATTCAGCCTCCTTTTGTGCCTCCAGTGGCACCTTGGGATCTCAACGTGGTGTTGGATTTCCTTAAATCACATTGGTTTGAGCCACTTAAAACCGTGGAGTTAAAATATCTCACGTCGAAAGTGGTCATGCTATTGGCCCTGGCTTCGGCCAGGCGTGTGTCAGAGTTGGCGGCTTTGTCATGTAAAAGCCCTTATGTGATTTTCCATATGGATAGGGCGGAATTAAGGACTCATCCCCAATTTCTGCCTAAGGTGGTTTCAGCGTTTCATTTGAACCAACCTATTGTGGTGCCTGCGGCTACTCGGAACTTGGAGGATTCCAAGTTGCTGGATGTAGTCAGGGCCCTGAAAATTTATGTTTCCAGAATGGCTGGAGTCAGGAAAACTGACTCGCTGTTTATCCTCTACGCACCAAACAAGATGGGTGCTCCTGCTTCAAAGCAGACTATTGCTCGCTGGATATGTAGCACAATTCAGCTTGCACATTCTGCGGCGGGACTGCCGCATTCTAGATCAGTAAAAGCCCATTCCACAAGGAAGGTGGGCTCTTCTTGGGCGGCTGCCCGAGGGCTCTCTGCTTTACAACTTTGCCGAGCTGCTACTTGGTCGGGGTCAAACACATTTGCAAGATTTTACAAGTTTGACACCCTGGCTGAGGAGGACCTGGAGTTCGCTCATTCGGTGCTGCAGAGTCATCCGCACTCTCCCTTTGATATAATCCCCATGGTCCTTACGGAGTCCCAGCATCCACTTAGGACGTCAGAGAAAATAAGATTTTACTCACCGGTAAATCTATTTCTCGTAGTCCGTAGTGGATGCTGGGCACCCATCCCAAGTACTTGTACATAGTTATTGTTAACAAAAGGGTTATTGTTGAGAGCCATCTGTGCAGAGGCTCCGTTGTTGTCATACTGTTAACTGGGTATAATATCACGAGTTGTACGGTGTGATTGGTGTGGCTGGTATGAGTCTTACCCGGGATTCAAAATCCTTCCTTAGTGTCAGCTCTTCCGGGCACAGTATCCTAACTGAGGTCTGGAGGAGGGTCATAGGGGGAGGAGCCAGTGCACACCAGGTAGTCCTAAAGCTCTCTTTAGTTGTGCCAAGTCTCCTGCGGAGCCGCTATTCCCCATGGTCCTTACGGAGTCCCAGCATCCACTACGGACTACGAGAAATAGATTTACCGGTGAGTAAAATCTTATTATATATATATATATATATATATATATATATGACTTGGGGTTTGTTTTATTAGATAGAGCATGTCCCTGTGAAGTGCCTTTTGGGGTTGTGGTTTTTCAGAAAGTTACAGGTTTTTTTTAATTAAGAGAAATATGCCCCATTATAGAGATCGGGCATTTCAATTTGTTGCGCCTGCGCAGTGGCCGCCAGCAGGGGGTGTACTAGAGTGCCTTCTCTTGAGAGCCGCAATATGGCCGCCTTCTCCCCGGTTATTCTGTAAATAGGAAAATAACCTCACAGGTTCACATAGGGCAGAGTTGCCACTACTAGTGCAGGGCTGTAACTTACAGTACTAAGGAAAAGCCATATACTAAAGCGGCACGGTGACCTCACCCCTCTCAGAGACACCAGGGCGCAGCACAATGGTACACACACCTGTTAGCTCAGGGCAGCACTATAGGACCCTCCTGTAATGCTGTGCTGGCGGCGTGTAGTGATCAGGGCACTGGGAGACTGGCTGGCTGGTCTCCGTCTCTGCTGCCTATAGAACTTCCACCTCTGTTATATATCAGGGCTGCTCTCCTGTTGTTATGATTCCAATACTCTGGTCTGGGGATATCTTATAGCAAGGACCTGAGTACTGGAACGTAATGCTTGGAAAGGGAGTGGGAACGGGAATAGCCCCTGGCGCCCTATCTCCGTTGTCTCGCCCGTACTGTCAGAAATCTCTTGCGAGACTATGGTTGCTTGGGCCCATGGCAGCCGCGTTTGAAGGGCGGATTACGTCTGCCCAACTCCGATGCCCCCTCAGGTCTTAATGGGAGACAAAGAGAAATCCGAGACAGGGTGATAACAAGGGGCCCTCTACTAAACAACAAAGCCAGGGGCTCAAAACTAACTTTAAACTAGAGTATGTGCGGAAAACCGCCAGGGAAAAGGACAACCAAAATACCCACTTGTCCACTCTTCTACCCGGCACCGGCGAGTTCCGGAGAGGAGTGTGGGAGCGTAAACCTCCGCAAATGCACCAACACAGAATACAAAATAAAGCGGCCTAGGCCGCAGCACGCGGCAGAGCCGCCACTCACGAAAACCACACGAGATCCTCTAGCGACTGTTGCGGGTAAATGAGGACCGGAAGACTCCTTGGGAAGAGATGACAACACTAAGATTCAGGAACTCTGAGGACAGGAATGACCGGACACAGCAGAACTGGAACAGACGTCAGCAAACCAAAGCAGCATGCAGGAAGCTATTACCGGCGTCTGTGTGAAGCACTGAGAAGGTATTTAGCAGGGAGTCCTTCAATCAGAAGTTCAGAGCCTGATTAGCACAATGCCGTGCAGCTGCCTTGCTGCACGACCAGAAGACAAGTGTGTGTGTGTAGTTCACTTGATTGACCCTGCAAGGGGAGCGCAGTCCGTCCGTGGCGTCCCCGTTGCTAGGGTCCAGGCGGCTCAGCGCGCCCGGCGTCCTAGCGTTGCTAGGGAGCCGGTGGCTAGCACGCTCGGCGTCCCTAGTTGCTAGGCGCCGGGCCGCGAGGACATCGCGGACCACGGCGCCTAACACCTGTGTGTTCTCTTCCTCTCCTACCTCACACTGGAACTGGCCGCCCAGAGAACGAGAGGGCAGCGGCTGACATCAGAGAGGGTGCAGCAATCTGTGTGGGCAGAGCCCCTCACAGCAAGGTGTCCTTATGCTGTGCCCCGTGTAATCACTGTGATCCATACAGACTCTCACCCTGGTATGCTCTCTATTATTTATTTTTTTACACTGCGGCATGCTCGAGGGAAGGGAGCAGGCACCACCCCACCGCCACTACTCCTCCGCCAGCATCACTGCCGAGCCGGTCAGTGTTCCGGCGGCAATGAGCAGTAGGCAGCCACCAGCAACAACAGTCAGGAAGCTGTTACTCCCGGCAGCAGTAGCGTCAAGCTGCAATTCAGCCAGCGGCACGATGATCCGGGAGACAGTGGCAGCACAGGGAAGCAGTACCCCCTCCAATCGCAGCACCAACTAGGAGACTGAGGCAGCAACCTGCCCCCAGCAGCAGCACCACCCTGATGATAGGTAAGATGCATTTTGGTGTCACAAGAAGGTGGCCGGAGTAGTGGCTGGCTGTGGTCACACCCCGGGGAAAAGTGATAGTGATTTCAGTGTTCCCTTGCGCGGGGATTGGATGTGTAGATGTATGGAGGCTATGTATGTATAGATGTGAGCGGCAGTGTGCGGATGTATGAGAGCGGCAGTGTGCGGATGTATGAGAGCGGCAATGTACGGCTGTATAACTGCGTCGGTGTGCGGCTGTATGAGTGCGATGGTGTGCGGCTGTATGCGTGCGGCGGTGTGCTGCTGTAAGAGTGCGGCAGTGTGCGGCTGTAAGAGTACGGCTGTAAGAGTACGGCTGTAAGAGTGCGGCTGTAAGAGTGCGGCTGTAAGAGTGCGGCTGTAAGAGTGCGGGGTTGTACGGATGTATGAGAGCAGGGTTGTACGGATGTATGAGAGCGGCAGTGTATGGATGTATGAGAGCAACAGTGTACAGTTGTGTGAGAGCGGCAGTGTGCGGATGTATGAGAGTGGCGGTGTACGGATGTATGAGAGCGGCAGTGTATGGATGGCAGCGTCATAGGGAGGGATGTCGGAATGCTGTTATAGGGTTCCTAATACAAAATGCCACGTTGGGCTTGATGGGCAGGTAGTGCGGCAAGCACACCCAAATTGGCATCTGACGTCGCCTGCAGTCCACACTGTTGTGAGGAGTCAGAGTTAATTTTGACTGTGTAGTGTACTCACAGAGGACCTACCGCCCGTCCCCTCCTCGCATCTGAGCAGCAGGTCAGGCTCTTATTTTCTTTTTATTTAGGAGAGGCCGAGTGAACTGTGAGCAGGGGGCAGAGCTACATGGGACCCAGAGGGGCTGCTGTGCTGTCAGAGAGGGAGAGGAAGAGAGAGATGAAGCTACTGCAGATCCCCAGCTGATTGTGAGGTGCCGGGTTGAAGGGTGATGTGATCACCCTTCTCCCTCGCTGCCGCTGGGGACCGCATCTAGGCTTCCTCCATCGAGGGCATGCGGCGCAGCAGTGGGCAGCGTGTAATGAGTTTGTCTGACTCATTATACTGCTGCCTGTTGTGGACACCTCCGTCCGTACGGACTGGTGTACATGCCCAGCACAGAGGTGACAGTGTTGGTGGAAGTGCTGCCCAGTTCTGACCCTGCAGGCCTCCCTGATCTGACTGCGGCCGCTGCTACTGCTGCGGCCCGAAACCCCTGCCGGTCCCCTCCATAGACTTCTGCCTGTCCAGCGCTGAGGTACTAGGGGTATCCCAGCTGCGGGAAGGGTATGTCTCTGGCTTTCTCTCCGGCAGGGGAAGGTGACAGCGGCGGAGGAAGTGTTGCCCACCTCAGACACTGCAGGCCTCCCCGATCCAGCTGCGGCCACAGCTGATGCTGCCAGAACCCCCTGCTGGTCTCCTTTGTTGACTGCCGCATGGCCAGTGCTGAAGTACTGGGGGTAGGCCAGCTATGGGAAGAGTGTCTCTGCCTCGGGCTCTCTCTCTCTGTCAGGGGAAGGAAGGGCTGATTCTCTGGCACAACAGGGAGGGCTAGGCTGCAGGAACACAGCACTGGAAGAAACAGGAGGCCGAACTCATGACCAAAAAGTGAGCAGTGCAGTGATCAGCCCCCTAGTCTTTCCCTCTCTCTGGGTGCAGAGCTGTATTCTACAGAGAGAGCTGGGATGGGAAGAAGGGGAACAGCACCTGACACACACATACACGCGCGGCACCTGACACACACATACACGCGCAACACCTGACACACACACATACACGTGCGGCACCTGACACACACACACGTAGCATCAGACACAATAAAATAAACATGCAGCACCTGACCCACACATACACGCGCAACACCTGACACACACACACATACACGTGCGGCACCTGACACACACACACGTAGCATCAGACACAATAAAATAAACATGCAGCACCTGACCCACACATACACGCGCAACACCTGACACACACACACATATACACGTGCGGCACCTGACACACACACGTACCATCAGACACAATAAAATAAACATGCAGCACCTGACACATGCATATACACGCAGCACCTGACACATGCATATACACGCAGCACCTGACACATGCATATACACGCAGCACCTGACACATGCATATACACGCAGCACCTGACACATGCATATACACGCAGCACCTGACACATGCATATACACGCAGCACCTGACACATACATATACACGCACACCATCAGACACACACATACACACGCAGTGCTTTACTCACACACACATAGACACGTGCAGCACCTGAGGCACACACATGTACACGCGCAGCACCTGACGCACACACATGTACACGCGCAGCACCTGACGCACACTCATGTACACACGCAGCACCTGACGCACACTCATGTACACGCGCAGCACCTAATGCACACTCATGTACACGCGCAGCACCTGACGCACACTCATGTACACGCGCATCACCTGACACAGACATAAGTATTCATGCACAGCACCAGACATACACTTGTACACACGCGGAGCACCTGATACTCACACACATATACACCCGCAACACCTGACACACACACACACACACGTGCGGCAGCTGACGCATACACACGCACCATCAGACACACTCATATATACACGCAGCACCTGACACACACATACACACAGGAGCTGACACACACATACACAGGCAGCACCTGACACACACACACATATACACGCGCAGCACCTGACACCACGCACTCACACGTACAAGCAATGCATTTCACGCCTACCTCCAGCCTCAGTTACAGGCTGCTGCCGCCTACCCCCCTCCCTGCATCAGCTGCAAAGGCAGCAAAATATTTTGACCAAAGTCTAAAGGCCCGTACACATTAAACGATGTCGCTCTGTGAGCTACATCGTCTAATGTTTCCCCTCCCGGGCCGGCCGGCGGCCGACTGTACACACTGAGCGATATGACCGCTCATATCGCTCAGTGACGTCACGCCCCCGCCAGCCCTGCATGAAGGTCGTGGACGACAGTCCACATCCTTCCTGCATGCCCTACCGACAGCGAAGATTGTTGCCGACCCGCGGGGCCGCGCATCGTTTGTCGCTGGCTGCATACACACTTAACGATAAAATGAGCGACGTCGCTCATTAAATCGTTAAGTGTGTACGGACCTTAAACAATTTGGTTTGGTTAATAAAATAATTTTGCACAGAACAGTGATGTTATACGAACATTTTCATTAAACATTTAAAAAATCAAATGTTTATTCTTACAGTGAAATTTTACATTTCTGAATAAAAAAAATAAATTTAAAAAAAGCGATGAAATTCCATAGACAAAAAACCTTACGGTTTCACATGTCCCATTAAGGCTTCTTAGACATGATCGAAATTTCAGAAACCTGTTGTAACTCTTCCACTCAAACTCCAAAAAGCAATGAAATTCCGATCATTAAGGCTGACGCCTTAATGGACGTGTTCCTTGCGCAATACAGATATGGTATGCCATCACAGCCTGTGGGTAAGTGCAGATTCAGCACTCTCACAGAGTGAGATTGCTGTCACTCACACAATGGTGGAGCTGCTAATTCACAGATGTGTGTGCTCATTGGAATACACACATGCAGTCTATGCAACTGAAGGTCTGAGCGGAAGACAAAGCTGCTCAGATGAGGTAAGAGTGTTGTTGATTGGAGGGAGGAGAGCGGTGTGGATGGGGGAACAGAAGTGTGTGGATAGAGCGAACACTAAGCAGCACTAATGGGGGGGACAGAGAAACACAGGGGGTAATTCAGACCGCAGCAGCAGCAGCGATTGCAGTCTGAATTAGTTTGTGAGGTGCGCACGTGCAATGGCCGCACTGCGCGTGCGTACCCCAGGAGCCCAGTGAAATGCTATCACCCTGCCTGATTGATAGGCAGAGGTGGTTGCGGGGAAGGAGGGGGGCGTGCAAACAGCGTTAGAATGCCATTGGCAGGGCATGGTCTGCACAACGGAGGCGTTTCCGGACCACTGGGGGGTGGGCTGTGGCGGTTATCCCCCTGCCAAGAGCGCAGGATCCACTAAATTTACCTTCAGGATGTCAGCTACATGAATAGGGTAAGAGTGGTGTGGATAGGGGGTAGATTAAGCAGCAAGTATGGGAAGGGAGACAGAGCGGTGCAGATGGGGGAAATGGTGCAGATGGGTTGAAAACACTGGCATGGATGGGTAGAAAACTGGTGCAGATGGGAGAGAAGACAGTGTGCCATGTACTGGAGGAGGCAGAGTGACGTTGAAGAAGGAAACACTGAGCAGCACAGAGAGAAGGAAACGGTGGTACAGACAATACACAGGTGGGGAAAGACAGATGGTACAGATAAGTTAGTACAGACTAGCACAGATGGGAGAACACAGCAGTAGGGATTGGGGAAGACCGGGCAGCATGGGGGTGTATAGGGGAAGTAAGTGTAGATGCATAGACTGTAGATGGGGTATTATAGTTTAGCAATTAACCAAGATGTTTGAGGGAGCTAAATGTGTATACTAAGTGAGATGGATGTATGGAGTTAGAAGGATGTTGTAAGAAGGTGGCTTTGTTGTGTTGACTGAATGGGATGGTTGTGGGCACTGTGTGGGATGGGAGCACCACAAAACTGCTCAGACCTTCAGTTGCATAGACTGCATGTGTGTATTCCAATGAGCACACAAATCTGTGAATTAGCAGCTCCACCATTGTGTGAGTGACAGCAATCTCACTCTGTGAGAGTGCTGAATCTGCACTTACCCACAGGCTGTGATGGCATACCATATCTGTATTGCGCAAGGAACACGTCCATTAAGGCGTCAGCCTTAATGATCGGAATTTCATTGCTTTTTGGAGTTTGAGTGGAAGAGTTACAACAGGTTTCTGAAATTTCGATCATGTCTAAGAAGCCTTAATGGGACATGTGAAACCGTAAGGTTTTTTGTCTATGGAATATATATATATATCACAAACATATATGATTCATACATATATCACACACACATACATGATACATACATGAGAAAGACCTGGGATGGTGATGAGGCCAGGGCCCCCTGCTGATGTTGCGTTGAGGAAGGCAGTGTTCCAGGGTGGATGCCAGTCGGGGAGAGCGCCGCGCAGCCCGGGAAAAATACTGCTGAGGAGCTACATCTGGAAGAGCCCCTGGGAGGGAGAGTGCCACATGCCCCATCCTGCGCGGCAGACTCTGCAGGCCTGCACATGGGAAGGGAGGTCTCTGGCCACACATACTCACCCTTCTGCTGAAGCCCCGCTGCTGTCCCCATCAGCGATCTCCAGCGGGGAGCGGGGCCAGGATGAACCTCAACCTGTGAGAACTATCTTCCTGATCAAGAGATCTCATATGCAAGATAAGTATGTGTTGGGATAGGGCTGGGGAGGGCGGCTGCTCGGGCACACCCCCGTCAAGTTAAGGAGATTTAACTGAGGAAGCACAAGGGAACTCTCGTCTGGGGACAACAACTGCAGGGAGACCACATCTTTTCAGATGAACATGGGAGGGCGGAAGGCTGCCTAATACTGAAGCACCCTCAGACATTAAACCATATGCAACAACTATTGCAAGCATTCCTGGGGGAAGGTCTGCAGCAGACGGATTTGCATACGGTGATGTCATCCAAGCAGTGGGCCAAAGTTGGCTGGAACCGTCATCTGTATATGAAAAGAGAAAAGGGGCATGTAGGGCATGGCGGCCTTTTGCGGCGCTTGGATAACCCCAAGTTTGCATTAAACACCCCCACCCTCCTTCGGTGTGGGGCTCATGTTGGCCATGCCCAAGCCCCTGAAGCATTCAAGCTGATTTCTTGCAGCAGCTGGGCACTGTAACAGCTTCAGAGCTGCTCTACAAGACAAGTAAAAGGGTGTGGGCCCTGCAGCACCACCTGTAGTTTGCATACACACATATATAGGACAGCATCTCTTATATGCCCCAGGGTCAATAAAATAGTATCCTTGTCTAGGCTATCCATCCCCTCAGATAAGGTATTTGTCCATGCCGCTACAGCACTACACACCCAGGCCGACGCAATTGCCGGTCTGAGTAAGGTACCTGAATGTGTATAAATGGACTTCAGGGTAATCTCCTGTTTGCGGTCAGCACACTCTTTGAGGGTAGCCGTATCCTGGGACGGGAGGGCTACCTTCTTGGATAAGCGTGTTAATGCTTTGTACACCCTAGGGGAGGATTCCCATCGTAACCTATCCGTTGATGGGAAAGGATACGCCATAAGAATCCTTTTGGAAATCTGCAGTCTTTTATCTGGAGATTCCCAAGCTTTTTCACATAACTCGTTCAGCTCGTGTGAGGGGGGAAAGGTTACCTCAGGCTTCTTACCCTTGTACATATGTACCCTCTTGTCAGCGACAGGGGGTTCCTCTGTGATGTGCAAAACATCTTTTATTGCCATAATCATAAATCGAATGGATTTTGCCAATTTTGGCTGTAACTTTGCATCATCGTAATCGACACTGGAGTCAGAATCCGTGTCGGTATCTGTGTCAACAATCTGGGATAGTGGGCGCTTATGAGACCCTGACAGTCCCTGCAACATAGGATCAGGCATGGGTTTAAACCCTGACTGTCCCAAAGCTTCTGCCTTGTCTAATCTTTTGTGCAATGAGTTTACACTAGCATTTAAAACATTCCACATATCCATCCAATCAGCTGTCGGCGGAGACACCACATTCATTTGCTCCCGCTCCTCTCTAATATAGCCTTCTTCCTCAGACATGTCGACACACGTGTACCGACACACTACACACACAGGGAATGCTTTTTCTGAAGACAGTTTCCCCACAAGGCCCTTTGGAGAGACAGAGAGAGAGTATGCCAGCACACCCCCCAGCGCTATATAACCCAGGAATAAAACAGTAACTTAATGTTTGCCCAGTAGTGCTGCTGTATGTAATTTGCGAATTATGTGCCCCCCCCCTCTTTTCAACCCTCTTGTCTAACGTGGTATAAGCAGGGGAGAGTCCGGGGAGCTTCCTCTCAGCGGTGCTGTGGAGAAAAAATGGCGCTGGTGAGTGCTGAGGGAGAAGCCCCGCCCCCTCGGAGGCGGGCTTCTGTCCCGCTTAAACTAAAATTGGTGGGGGCTTATACATATATAAAGTGCCCAGCTGTATATATGTTATATTTTTGCGAAAGAGGTTTATATTGCTGCCCAGGGCGCCCCCCCTGCGCCCTGCACCCTTACAGTGACCGGAGTATGTGAGGTGTATGGGAGCAAAGGCGCACAGCTGCAGTGCTGTGCGTTACCTCAGTGAAGATCATGAAGTCTTCTGCCGCCTCTGAAGTCTTCTTTTCTTCTCATACTCACCCGGCTTCTATCTTCCGGCTCTGCGAGGGGGACGGCGGCGCGGCTCTGGGACGGACGGCGAGGGTGAGATACTGCGTACCAATCACACTGGAGCTAATGGTGTCCAGTAGCCTAAGAAGCAGGACCTTGCAACTCAGAGAGTAGGGCTGCTTCTCTCCCCTCAGTCCCTCGATGAGGGTGTCTGTTGCCAGCAGTGCTCCCTGAAAATTAAAAACCTAACAAAATACTTTCTGTCAGAAAGCTCAGGAGAGCTCCTGAAAAGCACCCAGTCTCCACTGGGTACAGTATCAAACTGAGGTCTGGAGGAGGGGCATAGAGGGAGGAGCCAGTGCACACCCAGAACTAAAGTCTTTCTTAAAGTGCCCATGTCTCCTGCGGAGCCCGTCTATCCCCATGGTCCTTACGGAGTCCCCAGCATCCTCTAGGACGTTAGAGAAAATAGGATTTTAATACCTACCGGTAAATCCTTTTCTCTTAGTCCGTAGAGGATGCTGGGCACCCGTCCCAGTGCGTACTGTGTCTGCAGTTATTAAATGGCCCTTAACTCCAGAACATTTATGTGGAGATGAAAACATCCAAGGAAGACTTGACCATCTTCCTTGGATGTTTTCCCCCTGTGTGACTGCTCTCCAGCCTCGGAGGGTTGCATCCGTGGTCCCTAGGATCCCGTCCTGGATCCCGAACCATCGCCCCTCTAGGTGGTGAGAACTGTGCAGCCACCAATGGAGTGAGATTCTGGTCTTGGAAGACAGGATTATCCTCCGGTGCATGTGTAGGTGGGATCCGGACCACTTGTCCAACTGGAACACTCTGGCATGGAACCTGCCAAACTGAATGGCCTCGTAGGCCGCGACCATCTTCCCCAGCAACTGAATGCATTGATGGATTAACACTCTTGCTGGTTTCAGAATTTGTTTGACCAGACTCTGGATCTCCAGAGCCTTTCCACTAGAAGAAAACCTCTTCTGTGTCCAGTATCACTCCCAAAAACAACAACCGCGTCATTGGGACCAACTGCGATTTTGGCAAGTTTAGGAGCCAACCATGTTGTTGAAGAACTGTCAGGGAGAGTAGATGTTTTGCACCAACTGGTCCCTGGATCTCGCCTTTATCAGGAGATCATCCAAGTACGGGATAATTGTGACTCCTTGCTTGCGAAGGAGGACCATCATTTCCGCCATCACCCTGGTGAAAATCCTCGGAGCCGTGGACAGACCAAACGGCAACGTCTGAAATTGGTAATGACAATCCTGAATTGCAAACCTCAGGTAGCTTGATGCAGTGGCTAAATGGGAACATATTAGTAGGCATCCTTTATGTCTACCAAAACCATGAAATCTCCTTTATCCCCCGGACTGGAGATCACTACCCTGAGAGATTCCATCTTGAAATTGAATTTCTTTAGGTAGAAATTAAGGGATTTCAGATTTAAGATTGGTCTGACTGAGCCGTCCGGCTTCGGGACCACGAAGAGGCTTGAATAAAAACCTTCTCCCTGCTGACTAAGGCTGATTTGAACAATCGGTGAGGGGGAATGTCTTGAAACCCCAGTTTGTACCCTTGGGACACTATTTGTAAAACCCACGAGTCCAGGTCCGAATGAATCTAGAACTGACTGAAGAGTTTTAGACGTGCCCCCCACTGGTGCGGGCTCCTGCAAGAGAGCCCCAGCGTCATGCAGTGGATTTGGCAGAAGCAGAGGACGATCTCTGCTCCTGCGATCTTGAAGAGGCTACAGACCTCTTCCCTCTTTTCCTTCCTCTACCTGCAAAGAAAGGGGAATCTTAACTTCTTGCATATCTATTGGGCCGAAATGACTGCGTCAGATAATGATGCGTCTTCATCCGTTGAGAGGGAACATAGGGCAAGAAGGATGACTTACCTGCGGGAGCTGCCGAGATCAAATTAACTAGGCCGTCGCCAAACAAGGCTTCACCTTCATAGGGAAGAGACTCCCTTTCTTCTTGGAGTCAGCATCAGCATTCCCTTGGTGAATCCACAATGCCCTCCTATCCGAGACTGCCATGAAATTGGCCCGTGAGCACTTGTGCCCGGTGTAGGATTTTTAAATATGTGTAGTTTACTGTATGCAAGGGTTTAAAACCTTTTAGGAACTGAGATCTAAGGTGTATTACATGTAGTTTAAAAAAAACAAAAAAGGTTTATTTTATGGCAGTAGTTTCCAAACTGGGGTTCTTGCACTGGTAGCATAGTTTGGTGGTCCAGGACCAATTAAAATTATTTATACTTTATTAAATTGGCAAAACCATTCCCTCACAACATAACTGAACCTGAGGATGACATGCTATAAACACAATTTACTTAATTTTATATTTTTTTCTGAATTTCTCAATAAAAAAAACTTTGGCCTAGGGGTGCCATGAAACAAATTTTGATACTCTAGGGCAGGGGTGTCAAACCCATGGGCCGCATGCCGCCCCCAATGCATCCTTTTGTGGCCCACAGGCCGAGGTCCGACAGGGGTCCTTTTGTGGCCCGATCACCTTGCTTAGAGCGAGGGCAGGAGAGTGCAGCCAGAGTCTTTGCTTTCTATGTGCGGCACCATCTTCCCGAAGAGATCACCGGGAAGATAGTGCCCCTTCCACTGGCTACAGCACAGGTATACTGGGGTGGGGTAGCAAACTGGGGGCCCCAATGGGCCCCTCCAGCAGTCCCTCTACCAAAACACGTCTTTTGGTGGTTTTGCGGTGTTGTTATAACTACATGGTGACGATACTGTAGCACAGAGATTTTCAACCATTTACAACTCACGTCACACAGAACAAGATTTAAATATTGACAAGGCACACTGAAATATAATGGTGATGCATGGTGCAGTATCGTGTCCTAGGATGTCATGTCGCAGCTTCTCCATAGGTAACGCCTGAACAGGCCCAGTGACAGGGGGGACAAAGGGGACACTTGTTCAGGGCTCCAAGTATTAAGAACAGAAATAATGGGGCCACAGTGCCAATATTGCTTTTTAAAGTGTATCCACCAACTGCTCAATTTAAGCAGGAAAACAATTAACAGGCCAACTAAACCCTCCCCCCTCCTTTTACCCCATCACTTTGTCCAGTCCCTGTGGTCCATACTGTATTGCCATTATTATGCATTTTGCTGTGCTGGCCCTTTTCTGAATGTCCCTGCCACCGCCACCGAAGAGCTGGATAGCCCAGTATGAAAACCACCTGCCGGCCTCACTGACGGTCCGAGTCAAAGGCTCCATTTTTTTTTAAAGATCCCTCTGCCAAGTTAAGGGGGAGTTGAGGTGGCCCCAGAGATATCAGTGTACTGGGCCCCGAGATTTCTGTTGCTGGCCCTGACCCTCAGGGGCGTATCTACCCCTTGGCCAGGATGGCACTTGCCAGGGGCACCATCCAGCTGTGCCAACCGTGGCTAAGGGATAGAGTTCTGCAGTCTCGAAAGGGCGCTATGGCAATCAGCGTGGGACTGACCAATTAGACGGTGAGGGAAGGATACTGAAATTGTCCCAACCCTGTTACAGTTTGAAACGCCCCTCAACTGCTGTCCACTGCTTCACTCCTAGCTCTGCCCCTTTGAAATTATTAATCCCTACCCCCCGGTAGGCGGAGTTCTCCAGGCCCATACTCAGGAGTCACCACTGCTGTACATTATGTGCCGGTTGTAGAGGCAGAGCGGGGAACATCAGAGAACGCCACAAATTACACAGTAGGCAAGGAGATGGCTGGAGACAGCTGCACAGCCATGCCTTGCAAGTTCGAGAGAGCTGTTGAATTTCAGCACTTCAAGTCAGAGCCTGCCCCCTGCTGCCCAAGCAGTCCGTGACAGTTAGTGTCGAGGAGGGGGGGATTTGTGCATGTGTGCTATCAGTGTGTGTGTGGGGGGGGTGGGGGGGTGGAGGATGTGTGTGACTGTGAGGGAGCTGTCAGTGTCAGTGGGGAGAGGAGCAGGAGGGAGTTGTCAGTGTGTGGAAGTGATGAGAGTTGTCAGTACTGGGGAAATGTGTGTGTGTGTGTGTGTGTGTGTGTGTGTGTGTGTGTGTGTGTGTGTACTAGATTTAGGAGTGTGTGTTTGTGAGAGGTTTCAGTTGGGGAATTAGAGTTCATACAGTAATTAAATGTTTTCATATTGAGAACTACATCTCCCAGCATATACAGTGTGCTGGGGATGCTAACAAGCTTTATTTAAAAGTTTAAAAAACATTGCTTTTATGACTGCAATGGTTAAAAAGGGAGAGCTATAAATCAATTTATCAGTGAATGATCGCAGTTTGAGCTGTTACATTTTACTGAACCACCTATCCCTCCACACTCACTACCTGTCCTCAGGATACATTTACCATCCCGGCAGACGGTATACCGGCGGTCATTTGACCGATGTTGGAATCCTGACACCACTTGGGAGACTGGTGCCGGCACACAGACAGCCAACATCCCGAAGGCGAGTATTGGAGGGAGGGTTAGGACCGGGGGAGCGGGTGTTAGGGAAGGCACTAGGAGGGGGGGGGGGGTTAGTCCTAGCTGCCACCCCCTGAGGGTTAGCCCTATCCGCCACCCCCCCAGAGGATTAGGATTAGGTATCATGTGACTGCTGGAATCCCGAGCGCCGGATGCCATACCCAACCCCCTTTACTTTTTCAGGCATTTCTATCTCTCCTCTGTCTATGGTGTTCCGATTGCCCACTTTCCCTTGTGCTTTTCTCTCTCTCTCTCTCTCTCCTTTGTTTAGAGCATCAGTTTCTGTAGTCCACTTTATCCTTATTTTTTCCAGTGTTTCACTATCTCTCTGATGTAATGAGGATGTATGGTCTAGAGGGATCAGTAATGCATTGTACTGTATAGAGGCGTCAGGGATGTAGCGTAGGGTATAGAGGCGTCAGGGATGTAGCGTAGGTTATAGAGGCATCAGGAATGTAGCGTAGGGAATAGAGGCATCAGGGATGTAGCGTAGGGTATAGAGGCGTCAGGGATGTAGCATAGGGAATAGAGGCGTCAGGGATGTAGCGTAGGGAATAGAGGCGTCAGGGATGTAGCTTAGGGAATATAGGCATCAGGGATGTACTAGCAGGTATATAGAGGTCAGTGTACTGTATAGAGGGGTCAGTAATGCAGTGATGGTTATAGAAAGGTCAGTGATGTAGTGTAGGGTATAGAGGGGTCAGTTATGTAGTGTGGGGTAAAGAGGGGTCAGTAAAGATACTAAGCTGAAGTACTTAGAACACTTCTTGAATTAAGACACAACCTGCAAGAAAAAGTATGCAATATGGGTGAAAAGGCAAATGTCAGAGGCCTGATACAAGTGACCAGCTCCACACCTTGCACCACATAGCGTTATGTTAAACTGGGATATGTTCTTTTTTGGTGTGTGTGTGTGTGTGTGTGTGTGTGTATGTGTGTGGGGGGGGGGTGCCAAACGAAATTTTTGCCATTGGCTCCTTTGGTCTAGAACCAGCCCTGATCACAAAATATTTTTGTCTGAGCAGACTGGACACTGATCAGCGTTGGCTCATTCTCAGCCCCCCGCCCAGCCTCTGCTGCCAACAGACTGCTATTAGCTAGTTAACCTTCTGCCTTCCCTATCTATGACACAGACTGCTGCTAATGCTACCAGACTGTTCCCAGTGGCTTCACACCAACAGTGAATCCCAGCCGATGATGTAGGGCAGCGTGTGGGGGAGGGGGTCAGTTGCTGTGGCTCCAACATGGTAACCGCCAATGGACTGCAATGCTTTATCGAAAGGGGGGCGCCAGTCCCTTACTTTGCCAGGGGCGCTTGGACCCCTAGCTACACCTCTGTTGACCCTAACCGATACCCCTAAACTAACCATAATTCCTGCAGTAAAAATCCATGTTTCTATGTATATAGGGGGTCATTCCGAGTTGATCGCATGCTGCCGTTGTTCGCTGCGTAGCAATCAGTTGAAAAAAAATGGCTAATCTGTGCATGCGCATGCTCCGTAATGTGCATGCGCATCGTACGGGTACAAAGTCCATTGTGGTTTTGCACTAGTTCTAGCGATTATTCCAATCACAGAACAGGCCACAAGGAGATTGACAGAAAGAGGGCGTTTCTGGGTGTCAACTGACCGTTTTCAGGGAGTGCTTGGAAAAATGCAGGCGTGGCAGAAGAAATGCAGACGTGGCTGGGCATTCGCTGGATGGGTGTGTGACATCAAAAGCCGTCCCTCGGTTGTTAGAATCAACGCACACGAAGTGTAACTACAGTGCTGGTCTTATTTTGAAACGATTTTGCAGGCGCTCTGCTGCTCAAGTGTTCGCACTTCTCCAAAGTGAATATACACTCTCCAGTGGGCAGCGACAATGCGTTTGCATGGCTGCTAAAAACTGCTAGCGAGCAATCAACTCAGAATGACCCCCATAGTGTATTGCAAGAAAATATCTGTAAATCCAATGGTACCGTAAGTGCGGTATATACTCGCACTTCTTTGCGGGGTGAGAACATCTCCCCTAAGTGAAGTCAGCCCTATGAATAGAGTTTGTGTGATCCCTGTGCAGCAGTCACAGAAAGGGTTCATCTCTGCAGTTTGTCACTCAAATTACATTGCTGCATTTTTTCTAGAAGTGGATCTGAGAGCTGTTACCCGCAGACCAGCTACAATAATTATCCTGGGTACTCACTAGACCAGTGGTTCTCAAACTGCACCCTGGGGTGCCTCAGGACACTTGCAGGGGTGCCTTGGATTGGTGGTCCAGGACCAATTCAAAATATTTATAGTTAGTGTTAAAGGCAAAACCAGTGCTGTTGGCTGGCAATCATAACATATGTGCACAAGCAGAAGCAAATCCTGTCCCCTACCAAAGGGCCAGTGCTAGGGTGTTTGGCGCCTCCCTGCAAACTATTAATTTGGGCCCTCTCTCCAATACTTAATAAAGGGACAGTGCGCTCCTTAAAAAAAGAAGGTGTGGTATCACAAGGAAGGGGCATGGCCACACAATAGCACCCCAAATCAAAATACGCCACACAGTAGCACTATCTTATTGTCATTACACCGCATGTAATAATAATAATAATAATAATACCCACAGTCGCAGTGCCCTTTATACACATAACCACCATATCAGTGCAGCTTACACACATAATGCCAACAGAAGCAGTGCCCCTTCTACACATGCCCACGGTGGCAATCCTTTACATGGCAAATATCAACCTGGTTTTGCCATGTAAAGGATTGCCACTTTAAAAACAAACAATCAAACAAAAACAAAAAAAACAACAGGAAAAAACACAAAATCTCTCACTTTCTGATTCTCACACCCTATTACATTCCTCCCTATATATTTAAATGTTTCTATTACTGTATGTTCCCTCTTCCCTTCTCCAAACTATACACATCAACATTTTTTAGTATTTCCAGGTAAGTTTTGTGATGTAGGCCATGCACAATTTTAGTTGCCCTAATGTATTTACAGCCTTCTGGAGATATGGCTTCTGGAACTGAACACAGGATTCTAAATGTGGCTGTACCAAGGACCTATACAGTGGCATTACAGGTTGAGTATCCCTTATCCAAAATGCTTGGGACCAGAGGAATTTTGGATATCGGATTTTTCTGTATTTTGGAATAATTGCATACCATAACGAGATATTATGGTGATGGGACCTAAATCTAAGCACAGAAGGCATTTATGTTTCATATACACCTTATACACACAGCCTGAAGGTCATTTTAGCCAATATTTTTTATAACTTTGTGCATTAAACAAAGTGTGTGTACATTCACAGAATTCATTTATGTTTCATATACACCTTATACACACAGTCTGAAGTTCATTTAATACAATATTTTTAATAACTTTGAGTATTAAACAAAGTTTGTGTACACTGAGCCATCAAAACACAAAGGTTTCACTATCTCAGTCTCACTCAAAAAAGTCCGTATTTCGGAATATTCCGTATTTCGGAATATTTGGATATGGGATACTCAACCTGTATTACTTTTTTCTGCTACTGGTTCTTTAACCTATGCAAACAAGCATCTGACTTGCCTTTCCTATTGCTTTGTTACATTGCTTACCTGAAATAGTAATACTTAGATAGCTTTCCTCTTGCCATTATAATGCCCTTAATATTATAGTTAGCCTTTGCATTTTTGAGACGTGTATGATTTTGCATTTTTTGGCATTAAATGTTGCCATGTTCTTGACCATTCCTCTAGTCCAGGGGCGGAACTGCCAGAGACAACGGAGTCAGTTGCCGCCGGGCTCCAGCCCTAAAGGGGCTTCCTCCATTGCCCCCCGGCTGAAGCACTCACTCATCATGGGAAAGTACCAATGTGTTTCTTCGTTGGTTGATGGAAGAAACATCTTACAAAAACTCTCCAGATTATTGACTTTTTAAAGTTTTTCTAGGAAACGTTTTAGATGAATGCTTATTAGCCTTTGTCAGTATGAACTTTCGTAAAGTGTCTCTGTGGCGCAATCAGTTAGTATGTACGGCTATTAACCAAAAGGTTGGTGGTTCAATCCCACCCAGGGACCTAATTGACCTTGTTATCAGATTTTGGTGATCTTTAAGTAGACAAGTCAAATTTCATACCCCCTGTTATGGTGTAGGGTACCTGGCCTTCTCTGATGTAATCAGAGTTAGATTTGATTCAGTGATTTTATAAAAACATCTAGGAAGCACAATTTAGCAGTGGGTTGCAGAGAAAAAGAAATATGCTGGCAAAAAAATCAAATTGCGTGATTAAACAGCTCTTCATTTTCTGGCTTTATTTTTATGCTAACAAATTTGTTCTCTGAAAAGTGTCCACAAAGCCAAGTCTCTGATTAACACCTTTGTAGGGATGGTTTTTCACCTATTACTAAATTAAACTTGCTTCATTGGAAAGGCAGCAAGATGCATCCTCATTTCAATGTCTACTGAAATAATACAGGTTGACACAAGGAAACATTAACGCCACTGCATCCTTGCTGCTTTCTCATGTGGAAGTCTGTTTAATGTGAAAACAAGGTGATATCTAATTAGCACACAGGTAAGGAATTAAGAAAATCTTTATTTAAGGGTGAAGATGTTTCTCACAAAATCGTTGCCCCAATGCATCATTGAAATTCAAGCTGGAAAGATGATTTTAATATATCACTTGTACATTTTGTATTGCTCTTCTGGTGACAATGTAGTTTGATTTTGTCAATTACCATTTTAATAATAGGGTAAAGAAAATGAAGTGGATTTTTGAAAGAAAACAATACTGTCAATATACTATTAAAACAAATTAAAATGGTAAAAGTTATTGTACTTTAAGTAAAAATAAAAGAGCCAAAATATCAATCCCAGTTTTGGATTACTTTAGTTAACAAAAAAAAGGGTGTGGGCCCTGCAGCACTACCTGTAGTTTGCATTGTGTGTTGGAAGGCACAAAGTAAGCAGACGGGAGAAGTCAGGATAGTGCGCAAGGGCATAGAAGGGTGCGGCTCAAGAAAAGAGAAGTGGAAACAGACAGCAAACTAGGCTGGAGAGAGACCTGAGACAAAGAGATCTGAATTATACGAGAGACGACCAGGGTAAACACAAATTATGCAGTCAAGTTTCCCACATTTGGGGAAATCACAGGGGCAGCACACCCAGAGTGCAATGGGTGAGCCTTGCCCTGGGAGAAGCACCTACATGATCATAGTATCTCACCTGGCAGGTAAGTAGGAGTTGGGCTAGAGCTGGGGAGGGTCGCTGCTCGGGTACCCCCCTGTCAAGTGAAGGAGATCCAACTGAGGCAGCACAAGGGAACTCTCGAAAGAGGAACAAGGCTAGAGGAAGATCTGAGACAAAGAAATCTGATTTTTACCAGAGTTGACCAGAAGAAAGCACAAACACAGTCCCCCACTACCACAAATAATGCTGTCGAGTTTCCCACATTTGGGGAAATCACAGGGGTCAGCATACCCAGAATGCAATGAATGAACCTCACCCTGGGAGAACAATCTTCATGACCATGGTATCTCCTATGCAAAATAAGTATGATTTGGGATAGGGCTGGGGAGGGCCGCTGCTCAGGCACATCTCTGTCAAGTAAAGAAGATTCAACTGAGGCAGCACAAGGGAACTCTCATCTGGGGACAACAACTGCAGGGAGAACACATATTTTCAGATGAACATGGGAGGGCAGAAGGCTGCCTAATACTGAAGCACCCCCAAACAACAAACCAAATGCAACAACTAGTGCAAGCATTCCTGGGGGAAGGCCTGCAGCAGATGGATTTGCATATGGTGATGTCATCCAAGCAGTGGGTCAAAGTTGGCTTCAACCCTCGTCTGCATATGAAAAGAAAAAAGGGATGTGCAGGGCATGGTGTCCTTTTGTGGCGCTTGGATGACCCCTCCTTCGGTGTGGGGCTCATGTTGGCTATGCCCCAGCCCCTGAAGCATTCAAGATGATTTCTTGCAGCAGCTGGGCACTGTAACAGCTCCAGAGTTGCTCTGTAAAGCATGTAAAAGGGTGTGGGCCCTGCAGCACTACCTGTAGTATGCATTGTGCGTTGGAGGGCACAAAGTAAGCAGACGGGAGAGGTCAGGAAAGTGCGCAACTGCATAGAAGGGAGCGGCTCAAGAAAAGAGAAGTGGAAACAGACAGCAAACTAGGCTGGAGAAAGACCTGAGACAAAGAGATCTGAATTATATGAGAGCCGACCAGAGGAAACACAAATTATGCAGTCAAGTGTCCCACATTTGGGGAAATCGCAGGAGCAGCACACCCAGAGTGCAATGGGTGAGCCTTGCCCTGGGAGAAGCACCTTCCTGATCATAGTATCTCACCTGGCAGGTAAATAGGAGTTGGGCTAGAGCTGGGGAGGGTCGCTGCTCGTGCACCCCCCTGTCAAGTGAAGGAGATCCAACTGAGGCAGCACAAGGGAACTCTCGAAAGAAGAACAAGGCTAGAGGAAGATCTGAGACAAAGAAATCTGACTTTTACCAGAGCTGACCAGAGGAAAGCACAAACACAGTCCCCCACTACCACAAATAATGCAGTCGAGTTTCCCACATTTGGGGAAATCACAGGGGTCAGCATACCCAGAATGCAATGAATGAACCTCACCCTGGGAGAACAATCTTCATGACCATGGTATCTCCTATGCAAAATAAGTATGATTTGGGATAGGGCTGGGGAGGGCCGCTGCTCAGGCACATCTCTGTCAAGTAAAGGAGATTCAACTGAGGCAGCACAAGGGAACTCTCATCTGGGGACAACAACTGCAGGGAGAACACATATTTTCAGATGAACATGGGAGGGCAGAAGGCTGCCTAATACTGAAGCACCCCCAAACAACAAACCAAATGCAACAACTAGTGCAAGCATTCCTGGGGGAAGGCCTGCAGCAGATTGATTTGCATATGGTAATGCCATCCAAGCAGTGGGTCAAAGTTGGCTTCAACCCTCGTCTGCATATGAAAAGAGAAAAGGGGTGTGCAGGGCATGGCGGCCTTTTGCGGCGCTTGGATGACCCTTAGTTCGCATTAAACACCTCCACCCTCCTTCGGTGTGGGGCTCATGTTGGCTATGCCCCAGCCCCTGAAGCATTCAAGCTGATTTCTTGATGCAGCTGGGCACTGTAACAGCTCCAGAGCTGCTCTGTAAGGCAAGTAAAAGGGTGTGGGCCCTGCAGCACTACCTGTAGTTTGCATTGTGCATTGTAAGGCACAAAGTAAGCAGACGGGAGAAGTCAGGATAGTGCGCAAGGGCATAGAAGGGAGCGGCTCAAGAAAAGAGAAGTGGAAACAGACAGCAAACTAGGCTGGAGAGAGACCTGAGACAAAGAGATCTGAATTATACGAGAGCCGACAAGGGGAAACACAAATTATGCAGTCAAGTGTCCCACATTTGGGGAAATTGTAGGAGCAGCACACCCAGAGTGCAATGGGTGAGCCTTGCCCTGGGAGAAGCACCTTCATGATCATAGTATCTCACCTGGCAGGTAAGTAGGAGTTGGGCTAGAGCTGGGGAGGGTCGCTGCTCGGGCACCCCCCTGTCAAGTGAAGGAGATCCAACTGAGGCAGCACAAGGGAACTCTCGAAAGAGGAACAAGGCTAGAGGAAGATCTGAGACAAAGAAATCTGACTTTTACCAGAGCTGACCAGAGGAAAGCACAAACACAGTCCCCCTCTACCACAAATAATGCAGTCGAGTTTCCCACATTTGGGGAAATCACAGGGGTCAGCATACCCAGAATGCAATGAATGAACCTCACCCTGGGAGAACAATCTTCATGACCATGGTATCTCCTATGCAAAATAGGTATGATTTGGGATAGGGCTGGGGAGGGCCGCTGCTCAGGCACATCTCTGTCAAGTAAAGGAGATTCAACTGAGGCAGCACAAGGGAACTCTCATCTGGGGACAACAACTGCAGGGAGAACACATATTTTCAGATGAACATGGGAGGGCAGAAGGCTGCCTAATACTGAAGCACCCCCAAACAACAAACCAAATGCAACTACTAGTACAAGCATTCCTGGGGGAAGGCCTGCAGCAGATGGATTTGCATATGGTGATGTCATCCAAGCAGTGGGTCAAAGTTGGCTTCAACCCTCATCTGCATATGAAAAGAGAAAAGGGGCGTGCAGGGCATGGCGGCCTTTTGCGGCGCTTGGATGACCCCTAGTTCGCATTAAACACCTCCACCCTCCTTCGGTGTGGGGCTCATGTTGGCTATGCCCCAGCCCCTGAAGCATTCAAGCTGATTTCTTGCAGCAGCTGGGCACTGTAACAGCTCCAGAGCTGCTCTGTAAGGCAAGTAAAAGGGTGTGGGCCCTGCAGCACTACCTGTAGTTCGCATTGTGCGTTGGAAGGCACAAAGTAAGCAGATGGGAGAAGTCAGTATAGTGCGCAAGGGCATAGAAGGGAGCGGCTCAAGAAAAGAGAAGTGGAAACAGACAGCAAACTAGGCTGAAGAGAGACCTGAGACAAAGAGATCTGAATTATATGAGAGCCGACCATGGGAAACACAAATTATGCAGTTAAGTTTCCCACATTTGGGGAAATCAAAGAAGCAGCACACCCAGAGTGCAATGGGTGAGCCTTGCCCTGGGAGAAGCACCTACATGATCATAGTATCTCACCTGGCAGGTAAGTAGGAGTTGGGCTAGAGCTGGGGAGGGTCGCTGCTCAGGCACCCCCCTGTCAAGTGAAGGAGATCCAACTGAGGCAGCACAAGGGAACTCTCGAAAGAAGAACAAGGCTAGAGGAAGATCTGAGACAAAGAAATCTGACTTTTACCAGAGCTGACCAGAGGAAAGCACAAACACAGTCCCCCACTACCACAAATAATGCAGTCGAGTTTCCCACATTTGGGGAAATCACAGGGGTCATCATACCCAGAATGCAATGAATGAACCTCACCCTGGGAGAACAATCTTCATGACCATGATATCTCCTATGCAAAATAAGTATGATTTGGGATAGGGCTGGGGAGGGCCGCTGCTCAGGCACATCTCTGTCAAGTAAAGGCGATTCAACTGAGGCAGCACAAGGGAACTCTCATCTGGGGACAACAACTGCAGGGAGAACACATATTTTCAGATGAACATGGGAGGGCAGAAGGCTGCCTAATACTGAAGCACCCCCAAACAACAAACCAAATGCAACAACTAGTGCAAGCATTCCTGGGGGAAGGCCTGCAGCAGATGGATTTGCATATGGTGATGTCATCCAAGCAGTGGGTCAAAGTTGGCTTCAACCCTCGTCTGCATATGAAAAGAAAAAAGGGATGTGCAGGGCATGGCGGCCTTTTGCGGCGCTTGGATGACTTCTAATTCGCATTAAACACCTCCACCCTCCTTCGGTGTGGGGCTCATGTTGGCTATGCCCCAGCACCTGAAGCATTCAAGCTGATTTCTTGCAGCAGCTGGGCACTGTAACAGCTCCAGAGCTGCTCTGTAAGGCAAGTAAAAGGGTGTGGGCCCTGCAGCACTACCTGTAGTTCGCATTGTGCGTTGGAAGGCACAAAGTAAGCAGACGGGAGAAGTCAGGATAGTGCGCAAGGGCATAGAAGGGAGCGGCTCAAGAAAAGAGAAGTGGAAACAGACAGCAAACTAGGCTGGAGAGAGACATGAGACAAAGAGATCTGAATTATACGAGAGCCGACCAGAGAAAACACAAATTATGCAGTCAAGTGTCCCACATTTGGGGAAATCGCAGGAGCAGCACACCCAGAGTGCAATGGGTGAGCCTTGCCCTGGGAGAAGCACCTTCCTGATCATAGTATCTCACCTGGCAGGTAAGTAGGAGTTGGGCTAGAGCTGGGGAGGGTCGCTGCTCGGGCACCCCCCTGTCAAGTGAAGGAGATCCAACTGAGGCAGCACAAGGGAACTCTCGAAAGAAGAACAAGGCTAGAGGAAGATCTGAGACAAAGAAATCTGACTTTTACCAGAGCTGACCGGAGGAAAGCACAAACACAGTCCCCCACTACCACAAATAATGCAGTCGAGTTTCCCACATTTGGGGAAATCACAGGGGTCAGCATACCCAGAATGCAATGAATGAACCTCACCCTGGGAGAACAATCTTCATGACCATGGTATCTCCTATGCAAAATAAGTATGATTTGGGATAGGGCTGGGGAGGGCCGCTGCTCAGGCATATATCTGTCAAGTAAAGGAGATTCAACTGAGGCAGCACAAGGGAACTCTCATCTGGGGACAACAACTGCAGGGAGAACACATATTTTCAAATGAACATGGGAGGGCAGAAGGCTGCCTAATACTGAAGCACCCCCAAACAACAAACCAAATGCAACAACTAGTACAAGCATTCCTGGGGGAAGGTCTGCAGAAGACGGATTTGCATACAGTGATGTCATCCAAGCAGTGGGCCAAAGTTGGCTGGAACCCTCATCTGCATATGAAAAGAGAAAAGGGGTATGCAGGGCATGGCGGCCTTTTGCGGCGCTTGGATGACCCTTAGTTCGCATTAAACACCCCCACCCTCCTTCGGTGTGGGGCTCATGTTGGCAATGCCCCAGCCCCTGAAGCATTCCTGCTGATTTCTTGCAGCAGCTGGGCACTGTAACAGCTCCAGAGCTGCTCTGTAAGGCAACTAAAAGGGTGTGGGCCCTGCAGCACTACCTGTAGTTCGCATTGTGCGTTGGAAGGCACAAAGTAAGCAGACGGGAGAAGTCAGGATAGTGCGCAAGGGCATAGAAGGGAGCAGCTCAAGAAAAGAGAAGTGGAAACAGACAGCAAACTAGGCTGGAGAGAGACCTGAGACAAAGAGATCTGAATTATACGAGAGCCGACCAGAGGAAACACAAATTATGCAATCAAGTGTTCCACATTTGGGGAAATCGCAGGAGCAGCACACCCAGAGTGCAATGGGTGAGCCTTGCCCTGGGAGAAGCACCTTCCTGATCATAGTATCTCACCTGGCAGGTAAGTAGGAGTTGGGCTAGAGCTGGGGAGGGTTGCTGCTCGGGCACCCCCCTGTCAAGTGAAGGAGATCCAACTGAGGCAGCACAAGGGAACTCTCGAAAGAAGAACAAGGCTAGAGGAAGATCTGAGACAAAGAAATCTGACTTTTACCAGAGCTGACCAGAGGAAAGCACAAACACAGTCACCCACTACCACAAATAATGCAGTCGAGTTTCCCACATTTGGGGAAATCACAGGGGTCAGCATACCCAGAATGCAATGAATGAACCTCTCCCTGGGAGAACAATCTTCATGACCATGGTATCTCCTATGCAAAATAAGTATGATTTGGGATAGGGCTGGGGAGGGCCGCTGCTCAGGCATATCTCTGTCAAGTAAAGGAGATTCAACTGAGGCAGCACAAGGGAACTCTCATCTGGGGACAACAACTGCAGGGAGAACACATATTTTCAAATGAACATGGGAGGGCAGAAGGCTGCCTAATACTGAAGCACCCCCAAACAACAAACCAAATGCAACAACTAGTGCAAGCATTCCTGGGGGAAGGCCTGCAGCAGATGGATTTGCATATGGTGATGTCATCCAAGCAGTGGGTCAAAGTTGGCTTCAACCCTCGTCTGCATATGAAAAGAAAAAAGGGATGTGCAGGGCATGGCGGCCATTTGCGGCGCTTGGATGACTTCTAATTCGCATTAAACACCTCCACCCTCCTTCGGTGTGGGGCTCATGTTGGCTATGCCCCAGCACCTGAAGCATTCAAGCTGATTTCTTGCAGCAGCTGGGCACTGTAACAGCTCCAGAGCTGCTCTGTAAGGCAAGTAAAAGGGTGTGGGCCCTGCAGCACTACCTGTAGTTCGCATTGTGCGTTGGAAGGCACAAAGTAAGCAGACGGGAGAAGTCAGGATAGTGCGCAAGGGCATAGAAGGGAGCGGCTCAAGAAAAGAGAAGTGGAAACAGACAGCAAACTAGGCTGGAGAGAGACATGAGACAAAGAGATCTGAATTATACGAGAGCCGACCAGAGAAAACACAAATTATGCAGTCAAGTGTCCCACATTTGGGGAAATCGCAGGAGCAGCACACCCAGAGTGCAATGGGTGAGCCTTGCCCTGGGAGAAGCACCTTCCTGATCATAGTATCTCACCTGGCAGGTAAGTAGGAGTTGGGCTAGAGCTGGGGAGGGTCGCTGCTCGGGCACCCCCCTGTCAAGTGAAGGAGATCCAACTGAGGCAGCACAAGGGAACTCTCGAAAGAAGAACAAGGCTAGAGGAAGATCTGAGACAAAGAAATCTGACTTTTACCAGAGCTGACCGGAGGAAAGCACAAACACAGTCCCCCACTACCACAAATAATGCAGTCGAGTTTCCCACATTTGGGGAAATCACAGGGGTCAGCATACCCAGAATGCAATGAATGAACCTCACCCTGGGAGAACAATCTTCATGACCATGGTATCTCCTATGCAAAATAAGTATGATTTGGGATAGGGCTGGGGAGGGCCGCTGCTCAGGCATATATCTGTCAAGTAAAGGAGATTCAACTGAGGCAGCACAAGGGAACTCTCATCTGGGGACAACAACTGCAGGGAGAACACATATTTTCAAATGAACATGGGAGGGCAGAAGGCTGCCTAATACTGAAGCACCCCCAAACAACAAACCAAATGCAACAACTAGTACAAGCATTCCTGGGGGAAGGTCTGCAGAAGACGGATTTGCATACAGTGATGTCATCCAAGCAGTGGGCCAAAGTTGGCTGGAACCCTCATCTGCATATGAAAAGAGAAAAGGGGTATGCAGGGCATGGCGGCCTTTTGCGGCGCTTGGATGACCCTTAGTTCGCATTAAACACCCCCACCCTCCTTCGGTGTGGGGCTCATGTTGGCAATGCCCCAGCCCCTGAAGCATTCCTGCTGATTTCTTGCAGCAGCTGGGCACTGTAACAGCTCCAGAGCTGCTCTGTAAGGCAACTAAAAGGGTGTGGGCCCTGCAGCACTACCTGTAGTTCGCATTGTGCGTTGGAAGGCACAAAGTAAGCAGACGGGAGAAGTCAGGATAGTGCGCAAGGGCATAGAAGGGAGCAGCTCAAGAAAAGAGAAGTGGAAACAGACAGCAAACTAGGCTGGAGAGAGACCTGAGACAAAGAGATCTGAATTATACGAGAGCCGACCAGAGGAAACACAAATTATGCAATCAAGTGTCCCACATTTGGGGAAATCGCAGGAGCAGCACACCCAGAGTGCAATGGGTGAGCCTTGCCCTGGGAGAAGCACCTTCCTGATCATAGTATCTCACCTGGCAGGTAAGTAGGAGTTGGGCTAGAGCTGGGGAGGGTCGCTGCTCGGGCACCCCCCTGTCAAGTGAAGGAGATCCAACTGAGGCAGCACAAGGGAACTCTCGAAAGAAGAACAAGGCTAGAGGAAGATCTGATACAAAGAAATCTGACTTTTACCAGAGCTGACCAGAGGAAAGCACAAACACAGTCCCCCACTACCACAAATAATGCAGTCGAGTTTCCCACATTTGGGGAAATCACAGGGGTCAGCATACCCAGAATGCAATGAATGAACCTCTCCCTGGGAGAACAATCTTCATGACCATGGTATCTCCTATGCAAAATAAGTATGATTTGGGATAGGGCTGGGGAGGGCCGCTGCTCAGGCATATCTCTGTCAAGTAAAGGAGATTCAACTGAGGCAGCACAAGGGAACTCTCATCTGGGGACAACAACTGCAGGGAGAACACATATTTTCAAATGAACATGGGAGGGCAGAAGGCTGCCTAATACTGAAGCACCCCCAAACAACAAACCAAATGCAACAACTAGTACAAGCATTCCTGGGGGAAGGTCTGCAGAAGACGGATTTGCATACAGTGATGTCATCCAAGCAGTGGGCCAAAGTTGGCTGGAACCCTCATCTGCATATGAAAAGAGAAAAGGGGTATGCAGGGCATGGCGGCCTTTTGCGGCGCTTGGATGACCCTTAGTTCGCATTAAACACCCCCACCCTCCTTCGGTGTGGGGCTCATATTGGCAATGCCCCAGCCTTCAAGCTGATTTCTTGCAGCAGCTTGGCACTGTAACAGCTCCAGAGCTGCTCTGTAAGGCAAGTAAAAGGTTGTGGGCCCTGCAGCACTACCTGTAGTTTGCATTGTGCATTGGAAGGCACAAAGTAAGCAGACAGGAGTAGAAGTCAGGATAGTGCACAAGGGTATAGAAGGGAGGGGCTCAAAAAAAAAGAAGTGGAAACAGACAGCAAACTAGGCTGGAGAGAGACCTTAGACAAAGAGATCTGAATTATATGAAAGCCGACCAGTGGAAACACAAATTATGCCGTCAAGTTTCCCACATTTGGGGAAATCACAGGGGCAGCACACCCAGAGTGCAATGGATGAGCCTTGCCCTGGGGGAAGCACCTTCATGATCATAGTATCTCACCTGGCAGATAAGTAGGAGTTGGGCTAGAACTGGGGAGGGTCGCTGCTCGGGCACCCCCCTGTCAAGTGAAGGAGATCCAACTGAGGCAGCACAAGGGAACTCTCGAAAGAAGAACAAGGCTAGAGGAAGATCTGAGACAAAGAAATCTGACTTTTACCAGAGCTGACCAGAGGAAAGCACAAACACAGTCCCCCACTACCACAAATAATGCAGTCGAGTTTCCCACATTTGGGGAAATCACAGGGGTCAGCATACCCAGAATGCAATGAATGAACCTCACCCTGGGAGAACAATCTTCATGACCATGGTATCTCCTATGCAAAATAAGTATGATTTGGGATAGGGCTGGGGAGGGCCGCTGCTCAGGCACATCTCTGTCAAGTAAAGGAGATTCAACTGAGGCAGCACAAGGGAACTCTCATCTGGGGACAACAACTGCAGGGAGAACACATATTTTCAGATGAACATGGGAGGGCAGAAGGCTGCCTAATACTGAAGCACCCCCAAACAACAAACCAAATGCAACAACTAGTGCAAGCATTCCTGGGGGAAGGCCTGCAGCAGATGGATTTGCATATGGTGATGTCATCCAAGCAGTGGGTCAAAGTTGGCTTCAACCCTCGTCTGCATATGAAAAGAGAAAAGGGGCGTGCAGGGCATGGCGGCCTTTTGCGGCGCTTGGATGACCCCTAGTTCGCATTAAACACCTCCACCCTCCTTCGGTGTGGGGCTCATGTTGGCTATGCCCCAGCCCCTGAAGCATTCAAGCTGATTTCTTGCAGCAGCTGGGCACTGTAACAGCTCCAGAGCTGCTCTGTAAGGCAAGTAAAAGAGTGTGGGCCCTGCAGCACTACCTGTAGTTCGCATTGTGCGTTGGAAGGCACAAAGTAAGCAGACGGGAGAAGTCAGGATAGTGCGCAAGGGCATAGAAGGGAGCGGCTCAAGAAAAGAGAAGTGGAAACAGACAGCAAACTAGGCTGGAGAGAGACCTGAGACAAAGAGATCTGAATTATACGAGAGCCGACCAGAGGAAACACAAATTATGCAGTCAAGTGTCCCACATTTGGGGAAATCGCAGGAGCAGCACACCCAGAGTGCAATGGGTGAGCCTTGCCCTGGGAGAAGCACCTTCCTGATCATAGTATCTCACCTGGCAGGTAAGTAGGAGTTGGGCTAGAGCTGGGGAGGGTCGCTGCTCGGGCACCCCCCTGTCAAGTGAAGGAGATCCAACTGAGGCAGCGCAAGGGAACTCTAGAAAAAAGAACAAGGCTAGAGGAAGATCTGAGACAAAGAAATCTGACTTTTACCAGAGCTGACCAGAGGAAAGCACAAACACAGTCCCCCACTACCACAAATAATGCAGTCGAGTTTCCCACATTTGGGGAAATCATAGGGGTCAGCATACCCAGAATGCAATGAATGAACCTCACCCTGGGAGAACAATCTTCATGACCATGGTATCTCCTATGCAAAATAAGTATGATTTGGGATAGAGCTGGGGAGGGCCACTGCTCAGGCACATCTCTGTCAAGTAAAGGAGATTCAACTGAGGCAGCACAAGGGAACTCTCATCTGGGGACAACAACTGCAGGGAGAACACATATTTTCAGATGAACATGGGAGGGCAGAAGGCTGCCTAATACTGAAGCACCCCCAAACAACAAACCAAATGCAACAACTAGTGCAAGCATTCTTGGGGGAAGGCCTGCAGCAGATGGATTTGCATATGGTGATGTCATCCAAGCAGTGGGTCAAAGTTGGCTTCAACCCTCGTCTGCATATGAAAAGAGAAAAGGGGCGTGCAGGGCATGGCGGCCTTTTGCGGCGCTTGGATGACCCCTAGTTCGCATTAAACACCTCCACCCTCCTTCGGTGTGGGGCTCATGTTGGCTATGCCCCAGCCCCTTAAGCATTCAAGCTGATTTCTTGCAGCAGCTGGGCACTGTAACAGCTCCAGAGCTGCTCTGTAAGGCAAGTAAAAGGGTCTCTGTGGTGCAATCAGTTAGTATGTACGGCTATTAACCAAAAGGTTGGTGGTTCAATCCCACCCAGGGACCTAATTGACCTTGTTATCAGATTTTGGTGATCTTAAAGTAGACAAGTCAAAATTTCAAACCCCCTGTTATGGTGTAGGGTACCTGGCCTTCTCTGATGTAATCAGAGTTAGATTTGATTCAGTAATTTTATAAAAACATCTAGGTAGCACAATTTAGCAGTGGGTTGCAGAGAAAAAGAAATATGCTGGCAAAAAAATCAAATTGCGTGATTAAACAGCTCTTCATTTTCTGGCTTTATTTTTATGCTAACAAATTTGTTCTCTGAAAAGTGTCCACAAGGCCAAGTCTCTGATTAACACCTTTGTAGGGATGGTTTTTCACCTATTACTAAATTAAACTTGCTTCATTGGAAAGGCAGCAAGATGCATCCTCATTTCAATGTCTACTGAAATAATACAGGTTGACACCAGGAAACATTAACGCCACTGCATCCTTGCTGCTTTCTCATGTGGAAGTCTGTTTAATGTGAAAACAAGGTGATATCTAATTAGCACACAGGTAAGAAATTACGAAAATCTTTATTTAAGGGTGAAGATGTTTCTCACAAAATTGTTGCCCCAATGCATCATTGAAATTCAAGTTGGAAAGATGATTTTAATATATCACTTGTACATTTTGTATTGCTCTTCTGGTGACAATGTAGTTTTTTTTGTCAATTACCATTTTAATAATAGGGTAAAGAAAATTAAGTGGATTTTTGAAAGAAAACTATACTGTCAATATACTATTAAAACAAATTAAAATGGTAAAAGTTATTGTACTTTAAGTAAAAATAAAAGAGCAAAAATATCAATCCCAGTTTTGATTACTTAAATTAACAAAAAAAAATGCATATAGCAAAGGATAGTTTCAATCTGCCTACCTCTGGGTTATGGGTCCAGCATTCTTCCATTGCAGTACTCTGCTGCACATGTAAGTGCAAGAGATCCTGAAGCACTCACTCATCATGGGAAAGTACCAATGTGTTTATTCATTGGTTGATGGAAGAAACATCTTACAAAAACTCTCCAGATTATTGATTTTTTAATGTTTTTCTAGGAAACATTCTAGATGTATGCTTATTAGCCTTTGTCAGTGGGTACTGTTTGCAAAGTGTCTCTGTGGCGCAATTGGTTAGTGTGTTCGGCTATTAACCAAAAGGTTGGTGGTTCAATCCCACCCAGGGATGTAATTGACCTTGTGATCAGATTTTGGAGATATTTAATTAGACAAGTCAAAATTTCAAACCTCCTCTTATGGTGTAGGGTACCTGGCCTTCTCTGATGTAATCAGAGTTAGATTTGATTCAGTAATTTTATAAAAACATCTAGGTAGCACAATTTAGCAGTGGGTTGCAGAGAAAAAAAAATATGCTGGCAGAAAAATCCAATTGAGTGATTAAACAGCTCTTCATTTTCTGGCTTTATTTTTATGCTAACAAATTTGTTCTCTGAAAAGTGTCCACAAATCCAAGTCTCTGATTAACACCTTTGTAAGGATGGTTTTTCACCTATTACTAAATTAAACTTGCTTCATTGGAAAGGCAGCAAGATGCATCCTCATTTCAATGTCTACTGAAATAATACAGGTTGACACCAGGAAACATTAACGCCACTGCATCCTTGCTGCTTTCTCATGTGGAAGTCTGTTTAATGTGAAAACAAGGTGATATCTAATTAGCACACAGGTAAGGAATTAAGAAAATCTTTATTTAAGGGTGAAGATGTTTCTCACAAAATTGTTGACCCAATGCATCATTGAAATTCAAGCTGGAAAGATGAATTTAATATATCACTTGTACATTTTGTATTGCTCTTCTGGTGACAATGTAGTTTGTTTTTGTCAATTACCATTTTAATAATAGGGTAAAGAAAATGAAGTGGATTTTTGAAAGAAAACAATACTGTCAATATACTATTAAAACAAATTAAAATGGTAAAAGTTATTGTACTTTAAGTAAAAATAAAAGAGCAAAAATATCAATCCCAGTTTTGATTACTTAAATTAACAAAAAAAATGCATATAGCAAAGGATAGTTTCAATCTGCCTACCTCTGGGTTATGGGCCCAGCATGCTTCCATTGCAGTACTCTGCTGCACATGTAAGTGCAAGAGATCCTGAAGCACTCACTCATCATGGGAAAGTACCAATGTGTTTCTTCGTTGGTTGATGGAAGAAACATCTTACAAAAACTCTCCAGATTATTGACTTTTTAAAGTTTTTCTAGGAAACGTTTTAGATGAATGCTTATTAGCCTTTGTCAGTATGTACTTTTTGCAAAGTGTCTCTGTGGCGCAATCGGTTAGTGTGTTTGACTATTAACCAAAAGGTTGGTGGTTCAATCCCACTCCAGGGACGTAATTAACCTTGTGATCAGTATTTTGGTGATATTTATGTAGACAAGTCAAAATTTCAAACCTCCTCTTATGGTGTAGGGTACATGGCCTTCTCTGATATAATCAGAGTTAGATTTGATTCAGTGATTTTATAAAAAACAGCTAGGAAGCACAATTTAGCAGTGGGTTGCAGAGAAAAAAAATATGCTGGCAGAAAAATCCAATCGAGTGATTAAACAGCTCTTCATTTTCTGGCTTTATTTTTATGCTAACAAATTTGTTCTCTGAAAAGTGTCCACAAAGCCTAGTCTCTGATTAACACCTTTGTAATGATGGTTTTTCACCTATTACTAAATTAAACTTGCTTCATTGGAAAGGCAGCAAGATGCATCCTCATTTCAATGTCTACTGAAATAATACAAGTTGACACCAGGAAACATTAACGCCACTGCATCCTTGCTGCTTTCTCATGTGGAAGTCTGTTTAATGTGAAAACAAGGTGATATCTAATTAGCACACAGGTAAGGAATTAAGAAAATCTTTATTTAAGGGTGAAGATGTTTCTCACAAAATTGTTGACCCAATGCATCATTGAAATTCAAGCTGGAAAGATGATTTTAATATATCACTTGTACATTTTGTATTGCTCTTCTGGTGACATTGCAGTTTGTTTTTGTCAATTACCATTTTAATAATAGGGTAAAGAAAAATGAAGTGGATTTTTGAAAGAAAACAATACTGTCAATATACTATTAAAACAAATTAAAATGGTACAAGTTATTGTACTTTAAGTAAAAATAAAAGAGACTAAAATTTCAATCCCAGTTTTGGATTACTTTAATTAACAAAAAAAAATGCATATAGCAGAGGATAGTTTCAATCTGCCTACCTCTGGGTTATGGGCCCAGCATGCTTCCATTGCAGTACTCTGCTGCACATGTAAGTTCAAGAGATCCTGAAGCACTCACTCATCATGGGAAAGTACCAATGTGTTTCTTCGTTGGTTGATGGAAGAAACATCTTACAAAAACTCTCCAGATTATTGACTTTTTAAAGTTTTTCTAGGAAACGTTTTAGATGAATGCTTATTAGCCTTTGTCAGTATGGACTTTTGCAAAGTGTCTCTGTGGCGCAATCAGTTAGTATGTACGGCTATTAACCAAAAGGTTGGTGGTTCAATCCCACCCAGGGACCTAATTGACCTTGTTATCAGATTTTGGTGATCTTTAAGTAGACAAGTCAAAATTTCAAACCCCCTGTTATGGTGTAGGGTACCTGGCCTTCTCTGATGTAATCAGAGTTAGATTTGATTCAGTGATTTTATAAAAACAGCTAGGAAGCACAATTTAGCAGTGGGTTGCAGATAAAAAAAATATGCTGGCAGAAAAATCCAATTGAGTGATTAAACAGCTCTTTATTTTCTGGCTTTATTTTTATGCTAACAAATTTGTTCTCTGAAAAGTGTCCACAAAGCCAAGTCTCTGATTAACACCTTTGTAAGGATGGTTTTTCACCTATTACTAAATTAAACTTGCTTCATTGGAAAGGCAGCAAGATGCATCCTCATTTCAATGTCTACTGAAATAATACAGGTTGACACCAGGAAACATTAACACCACTGCATCCTTGCTGCTTTCTCATGTGGAAGTCTGTTTAATGTTAAAACAAGGTGATATCTAATTAGCACACAGGTAAGGAATTAAGAAAATCTTTATTTAAGGGTGAAGATGTTTCTCACAAAATCGTTGCCCCAATGCATCATTGAAATTCAAGCTGGAAAGATGATTTTAATATATCACTTGTACATTTTGTATTGCTCTTCTGGTGACAATGTAGTTTGTTTTTGTCAATTACCATTTTAATAATAGGGTAAAGAAAATTAAGTGGATTTTTGAAATAAAACAATACTGTCAATATACTATTAAAACAAATTAAAATGGTAAAAGTTATTGTACTTTAAGTAAAAATAAAAGAGCCAAAATATCAATCCCAGTTTTGGATTACTTTAATTAACAAAAAAAAAAAAAAGCATACAGCAGAGGATAGTTTCAATCTGCCTACCTCTGGGTTATGGGTCCAGCATGCTTCCATTGCAGTACTCTGCTGCACATGTAAGTGCAAGAGATCCTGAAGCACTCACTCATCATGGGAAAGTACCAATGTGTTTCTTCGTTGGTTGATGGAAGAAACATCTTACAAAAACTCTCCAGATTATTGACTTTTTAAAGTTTTGCTAGGAAACGTTTTAGATGAATGCTTATTAGCCTTTGTCAGTATGGACTTTTGCAAAGTGTCTCTGTGGCGCAATCAGTTAGTATGTACGGCTATTAACCAAAAGGTTGGTGGTTCAATCCCACCCAGGGACCTAATTGACCTTGTTATCAGATTTTGGTGATCTTTAAGTAGACAAGTCAAAATTTCAAACCCACTGTTATGGTGTAGGGTACTTGGCCTTCTCTGATGTAATCAGATTTAGATGTGATTCAGTGATTTTATAAAAACAGCTAGGAAGCACAATTTAGCAGTGGGTTGCAGAGAAAAAAAATATGCTGGCAGAAAAATCCAATTGAGTGATTAAACAGCTCTTTATTTTCTGGCTTTATTTTTATGCTAACAAATTTGTTCTCTGAAAAGTGTCCACAAAGCCAAGTCTCTGATTAACACCTTTGTAAGGATGGTTTTTCACCTATTACTAAATTAAACTTGCTTCATTGGAAAGGCAGCAAGATGCATCCTCATTTCAATGTCTACTGAAATAATACAGGTTGACACCAGGAAACATTAACGCCACTGCATCCTTGCTGCTTTCTCATGTGGAAGTCTGTTTAATATGAAAACAAGGTGATATCTAATTAGCACACAGGTAAGGAATTAAGAAAATCTTTATTTAAGGGTGAAGATGTTTCTCACAAAATCGTTGCCCCAATGCATCATTGAAATTCAAGCTGGAAAGATGATTTTAATATATCACTTGTACATTTTGTATTGCTCTTCTGGTGACAATGTAGTTTGTTTTTGTCAATTACCATTTTAATAATAGGGTAAAGAAAATGAAGTGGATTTTTGAAAGAAAACAATACTGTCAATATACTATTAAAACAAATTAAAATGGTAAAAGTTATTGTACTTTAAGTAAAAATAAAAGAGACAAAATATCAATCCCAGTTTTGGATTACTTTAATTAACAAAAAAAAATGCATATAGCAGAGGATAGTTTCAATCTGCCTACCTCTGGGTTATGGGCCCAGCATGCTTCCATTGCAGTACTCTGCTGCACATGTAAGTGCAAGAGATCCTGAAGCACTCACTCATCATGGGAAAGTACCAATGTGTTTCTTCGTTGGTTGATGGAAGAAACATCTTACAAAAACTCTCCAGATTATTGACTTTTTAAAGTTTTTCTAGGAAACGTTTTAGATGAATGCTTATTAGCCTTTGTCAGTATGGACTTTTGCAAAGTGTCTCTGTGGCGCAATCAGTTAGTATGTACGGCTATTAACCAAAAGGTTGGTGGTTCAATCCCACCCAGGGACCTAATTGACCTTGTTATCAGATTTTGGTGATCTTTAAGTAGACAAGTCAAAATTTCAAACCCCCTGTTATGGTGTAGGGTACCTGGCCTTCTCTGATGTAATCAGAGTTAGATTTGATTCAGTGATTTTATAAAAACAGCTAGGAAGCACAATTTAGCAGTGGGTTGCAGAGAAAAAAAATATGCTGGCAGAAAAATCCAATTGAGTGATTAAACAGCTCTTCATTTTCTGGCTTTATTTTTATGCTAACAAATTTGTTCTCTGAAAAGTGTCCACAAAGCCAAGTCTCTGATTAACACCTTTGTAGGGATGGTTTTTCACCTATTACTAAATTAAACTTGCTTCATTGGAAAGGCAGCAAGATGCATCCTCATTTCAATGTCTACTGAAATAATACAGGTTGACACCAGGAAACATTAACGCCACTGCATCCTTGCTGCTTTCTCATGTGGAAGTCTGTTTAATGTGAAAACAAGGTGATATCTAATTAGCACACAGGTAAGGAATTAAGAAAATCTTTATTTAAGGGTGAAGATGTTTCTCACAAAATCGTTGCCCCAATGCATCATTGAAATTCAAGCTGGAAAGATGATTTTAATATATCACTTGTACATTTTGTATTGCTCTTCTGGTGACAATGTAGTTTGTTTTTGTCAATTACCATTTTAATAATAGGGTAAAGAAAATGAAGTGGATTTTTGAAAGAAAACAATACTGTCAATATACTATTAAAACAAATTAAAATGGTAAAAGTTATTGTACTTTAAGTAAAAATAAAAGAGCCAAAATATTAATCCCAGTTTTGGATTACTTTAATTAACAAAAAAAAAAAAAAAAGCATACAGCAGAGGATAGTTTCAATCTGCCTACCTCTGGGTTATGGGTCCAGCATGCTTCCATTGCAGTACTCTGCTGCACATGTAAGTGCAAGAGATCCTGAAGCACTCACTCATCATGGGAAAGTACCAATGTGTTTCTTCGTTGGTTGATGGAAGAAACATCTTACAAAAACTCTCCAGATTATTGACTTTTTAAAGTTTTGCTAGGAAACGTTTTAGATGAATGCTTATTAGCCTTTGTCAGTATGGACTTTTGCAAAGTGTCTCTGTGGCGCAATCAGTTAGTATGTACGGCTATTAACCAAAAGGTTGGTGGTTCAATCCCACCCAGGGACCTAATTGACCTTGTTATCAGATTTTGGTGATCTTTAAGTAGACAAGTCAAAATTTCAAACCCACTGTTATGGTGTAGGGTACTTGGCCTTCTCTGATGTAATCAGATTTAGATTTGATTCAGTGATTTTATAAAAACAGCTAGGAAGCACAATTTAGCAGTGGGTTGCAGAGAAAAAAAATATGCTGGCAGAAAAATCCAATTGAGTGATTAAACAGCTCTTTATTTTCTGGCTTTATTTTTATGCTAACAAATTTGTTCTCTGAAAAGTGTCCACAAAGCCAAGTCTCTGATTAACACCTTTGTAAGGATGGTTTTTCACCTATTACTAAATTAAACTTGCTTCATTGGAAAGGCAGCAAGATGCATCCTCATTTCAATGTCTACTGAAATAATACAGGTTGACACCAGGAAACATTAACGCCACTGCATCCTTGCTGCTTTCTCATGTGGAAGTCTGTTTAATATGAAAACAAGGTGATATCTAATTAGCACACAGGTAAGGAATTAAGAAAATCTTTATTTAAGGGTGAAGATGTTTCTCACAAAATCGTTGCCCCAATGCATCATTGAAATTCAAGCTGGAAAGATGATTTTAATATATCACTTGTACATTTTGTATTGCTCTTCTGGTGACAATGTAGTTTGTTTTTGTCAATTACCATTTTAATAATAGGGTAAAGAAAATGAAGTGGATTTTTGAAAGAAAACAATACTGTCAATATACTATTAAAACAAATTAAAATGGTAAAAGTTATTGTACTTTAAGTAAAAATAAAAGAGACAAAATATCAATCCCAGTTTTGGATTACTTTAATTAACAAAAAAAAATGCATATAGCAGAGGATAGTTTCAATCTGCCTACCTCTGGGTTATGGGCCCAGCATGCTTCCATTGCAGTACTCTGCTGCACATGTAAGTGCAAGAGATCCTGAAGACATACATAAATATGTACATACGTGTATTTGTGTATACATGTATATACATGAGTGTGTGTGCATATATATATATATATATATATACAGCCTGTTCCCAGGAACAAAAGTCCTCCCCCGCTTCTGCTAAGTCCACAGCATGACGCTGGGGCTCCACTGGTGGAGCCAGGTGCGGTGGGGGCCCATCTCAAGTGCTTCAGCAATCAGTGGGCTTGCTCACAGGAGGATCCCTGGATTCTACAAGTAGTGTCTCAGGGATTCAAGCTGGAATTCGAGACGTCTCCCCCTCGCCGTTTCCTAAAATCTGCCTTGCCAACATCTCCCTTGGACAGGGAGGCTGTGATAGAGGCAAATTCACAAGCTGTATTTGCAGCAGGTGATAGTCAAGGTACCCCTCCTTCAACAAGGAAGGGGTTACTATTCCACAATGTTTGTGGTACCGAAACCGGACGGTTCGGTGAGACCCATTTTAAATTTTAAATCTTTGAACACGTATATAAAACGGTTCAAGTTCAAGATGGAATCGCTCAGGGCGGTTATCTCAAGCCTGGAGGAAGGGGATTACATGGTATCACTGGACATCAAGGATGCTTACCTGCATGTCCCCATTTACTCTCCTCACCAGGAGTACCTCAGATTTGTGGTACAGGACTGTCATTACCAATTCCAGACGCTGCCGTTTGGTCTGTCCACGGCACCGAGGGTGTTTACCAAGGTAATGGCCGAGATGATGATACTCCTGCGAAAAAAGGGAGTTATAATTATCCCGTACTTGGACGATCTCCTGATAAAGGCGAGGTCCAAGGAACAGTTGTTGATCGGAGTAGCACTTGCTCGGCAGGTGCTACAACAGCACGGCTGGATCCTGAATATTCCAAAGTCGCAGCTGGTTCCTGCAACACGTCTATTGTTCCTGGGGATGGTTCTGGACACAGAACAGAAAAGGGTGTTTCTCCCGGAGGAGAAGGACAAGGAGTTGTCATCGCTAGTCAGAGACCTCCTAAGACCAAAACAGGTGTCGGTGCACCACTGCACGCGAGTCCTGGGAAAGATGGTAGCTTCTTACGAAGCAATTCCGTTCGGAAGGTTCCATGCACGGATCTTTCAGTGGGATCTGTTGGACAAGTGGTCCGGATCGCATCTTCAGATGCATCAGAGGATAACCCTGTCTGCAAGGACCAGGGTGTCTGTACTGTGGTGGCTGCAGAGTGCTCATCTTCTGGAGGGCCGCAGATTCGGCATACAGGACTGGGTCCTGGTAACCACGGACGCCAGCCTTCGAGGCTGGGGAGCAGTCACACAGGGAAGAAATTTCCAGGGACTATGGTCAAGCCAGGAAATGTCCCTACACATAAATATTCTGGAACTAAGAGCTATTTACAATGCCCTAAGTCAGGCAAGACCCCTGCTTCAAAGTCAGCCAGTACTGATTCAGTCAGACAACATCACGGCGGTCGCCCATGTAAACCGACAAGGCGGCACGAGAAGCAGGATGGCGATGGCAGAAGCCACGAAGATTCTCCGATGGGCGGAAAATCACGTGTTAGCACTGTCGGCAGTGTTTATTCCGGGAGTGGACAACTGGGAAGCAGACTTCCTCAGTAGATACGACCTCCACCCGGGAGAGTGGGGACTTCATCCAGAAGTCTTCCGGCTGATTACAAACCGATGGGAATGGCCACAGGTGGACATGATGGCGTCCCGCCTCAACAAAAAGCTAGAAAACTATTGCGCCAGGTCAAGGGACCCTCAGGCGATAGCGTTGGACGCTCTAGTGACACCGTGGGTGTACCGGTCGGTTTATGTGTTTCCTCCTCTTCCTCTCATACCAAGGGTGCTGAGGATAATAAGAAGGAGAAGAGTAAGAACTATACTCATTATTCCGGATTGGCCAAGAAGAGCTTGGTACCCAGAACTTCAAGAAATGATCTCGGAGGACCCATGGCCTCTACCGCTCAGACAAGACCTGCTGCAGCAGGGGCCTTGTCTGTTCCAAGACTTACCGTGGCTGCATTTGACGGCATGGCTGTTGAACACCGGATCCTGAAGGAAAAGGGCATTCCGGAGGAAGTCATTCCTACGCTGATCAAAGCCAGGAAGGACGTGACCGCAAAACATTATCACCACATATGGCGAAAATATGTTGCTTGGTGTGAGGACAGGAAGGCCCCAACGGAGGAATTTCAACTGGGTCGATTCCTGCACTTCCTACAGTCAGGGGTGAATATGGGCCTCAAATTGGGGTCCATTAAGGTCCAGATTTCGGCTCTGTCGATTTTCTTCCAAAAAGAACTGGCTTCCCTGCCGGAAGTTCAGACTTTTGTTAAAGGAGTGCTGCATATTCAGCCTCCTTTTGTGCCTCCAGTGGCACCTTGGGATCTCAACGTGGTGTTGGATTTCCTTAAATCACATTGGTTTGAGCCACTTAAAACCGTGGAGTTAAAATATCTCACGTCGAAAGTGGTCATGCTATTGGCCCTGGCTTCGGCCAGGCGTGTGTCAGAGTTGGCGGCTTTGTCATGTAAAAGCCCTTATGTGATTTTCCATATGGATAGGGCGGAATTAAGGACTCATCCCCAATTTCTGCCTAAGGTGGTTTCAGCGTTTCATTTGAACCAACCTATTGTGGTGCCTGCGGCTACTCGGAACTTGGAGGATTCCAAGTTGCTGGATGTAGTCAGGGCCCTGAAAATTTATGTTTCCAGAATGGCTGGAGTCAGGAAAACTGACTCGCTGTTTATCCTCTACGCACCAAACAAGATGGGTGCTCCTGCTTCAAAGCAGACTATTGCTCGCTGGATATGTAGCACAATTCAGCTTGCACATTCTGCGGCGGGACTGCCGCATTCTAGATCAGTAAAAGCCCATTCCACGAGGAAGGTGGGCTCTTCTTGGGCGGCTGCCCGAGGGGTCTCTGCTTTACAACTTTGCCGAGCTGCTACTTGGTCGGGGTCAAACACATTTGCAAGATTTTACAAGTTTGACACCCTGGCTGAGGAGGACCTGGAGTTCGCTCATTCGGTGCTGCAGAGTCATCCGCACTCTCCCTTTGATATAATCCCCATGGTCCTTACGGAGTCCCAGCATCCACTTAGGACGTCAGAGAAAATAAGATTTTACTCACCAGTAAATCTATTTCTCGTAGTCCGTAGTGGATGCTGGGCACCCATCCCAAGTACTTGTACATAGTTATTGTTAACAAAAGGGTTATTGTTGAGAGCCATCTGTGCAGAGGCTCCGTTGTTGTCATACTGTTAACTGGGTATAATATCACGAGTTGTACGGTGTGATTAGTGTGGCTGGTATGAGTCTTACCCGGGATTCAAAATCCTTCCTTAGTGTCAGCTCTTCCGGGCACAGTATCCTAACTGAGGTCTGGAGGAGGGTCATAGGGGGAGGAGCCAGTGCACACCAGGTAGTCCTAAAGCTCTCTTTAGTTGTGCCAAGTCTCCTGCGGAGCCGCTATTCCCCATGGTCCTTACGGAGTCCCAGCATCCACTACGGACTACGAGAAATAGATTTACCGGTGAGTAAAATCTTATTATATATATATATATATATATATCTATATATATATATATGACTTGGGGTTTGTTTTATTAGATAGAGCATGTCCCTGTGAAGTGCCTTTTGGGGTTGTGGTTTTTCAGAAAGTTACAGGTTTTTTTTAATTAAGAGAAATATGCCCCATTATAGAGATCGGGCATTTCAATTTGTTGCGCCTGCGCAGTGGCCGCCAGCAGGGGGTGTACTAGAGTGCCTTCTCTTGAGAGCCGCAATATGGCCGCCTTCTCCCCGGTTATTCTGTAAATAGGAAAATAACCTCACAGGTTCACATAGGGCAGAGTTGCCACTACTAGTGCAGGGCTGTAACTTACAGTACTAAGGAAAAGCCATATACTAAAGCGGCACGGTGACCTCACCCCTCTCAGAGACACCAGGGCGCAGCACAATGGTACACACACCTGTTAGCTCAGGGCAGCACTATAGGACCCTCCTGTAATGCTGTGCTGGCGGCGTGTAGTGATCAGGGCACTGGGAGACTGGCTGGCTGGTCTCCGTCTCTGCTGCCTATAGAACTTCCACCTCTGTTATATATCAGGGCTGCTCTCCTGTTGTTATGATTCCAATACTCTGGTCTGGGGATATCTTATAGCAAGGACCTGAGTACTGGAACGTAATGCTTGGAAAGGGAGTGGGAACGGGAATAGCCCCTGGCGCCCTATCTCCGTTGTCTCGCCCGTACTGTCAGAAATCTCTTGCGAGACTATGGTTGCTTGGGCCCATGGCAGCCGCGTTTGAAGGGCGGATTACGTCTGCCCAACTCCGATGCCCCCTCAGGTCTTAATGGGAGACAAAGAGAAATCCGAGACAGGGTGATAACAAGGGGCCCTCTACTAAACAACAAAGCCAGGGGCTCAAAACTAACTTTAAACTAGAGTATGTGCGGAAAACCGCCAGGGAAAAGGACAACCAAAATACCCACTTGTCCACTCTTCTACCCGGCACCGGCGAGTTCCGGAGAGGAGTGTGGGAGCGTAAACCTCCGCAAATGCACCAACACAGAATACAAAATAAAGCGGCCTAGGCCGCAGCACGCGGCAGAGCCGCCACTCACGAAAACCACACGAGATCCTCTAGCGACTGTTGCGGGTAAATGAGGACCGGAAGACTCCTTGGGAAGAGATGACAACACTAAGATTCAGGAACTCTGAGGACAGGAATGACCGGACACAGCAGAACTGGAACAGACGTCAGCAAACCAAAGCAGCATGCAGGAAGCTATTACCGGCGTCTGTGTGAAGCACTGAGAAGGTATTTAGCAGGGAGTCCTTCAATCAGAAGTTCAGAGCCTGATTAGCACAATGCCGTGCAGCTGCCTTGCTGCACGACCAGAAGACAAGTGTGTGTGTGTAGTTCACTTGATTGACCCTGCAAGGGGAGCGCAGTCCGTCCGTGGCGTCCCCGTTGCTAGGGTCCAGGCGGCTCAGCGCGCCCGGCGTCCTAGCGTTGCTAGGGAGCCGGCGGCTAGCACGCTCGGCGTCCCTAGTTGCTAGGCGCCGGGCCGCGAGGACATCGCGGACCACGGCGCCTAACACCTGTGTGTTCTCTTCCTCTCCTACCTCACACTGGAACTGGCCGCCCAGAGAACGAGAGGGCAGCGGCTGACATCAGAGAGGGTGCAGCAATCTGTGTGGGCAGAGCCCCTCACAGCAAGGTGTCCTTATGCTGTGCCCCGTGTAATCACTGTGATCCATACAGACTCTCACCCTGGTATGCTCTCTATTATTTATTTTTTTACACTGCGGCATGCTCGAGGGAAGGGAGCAGGCACCACCCCACCGCCACTACTCCTCCGCCAGCATCACTGCCGAGCCGGTCAGTGTTCCGGCGGCAATGAGCAGTAGGCAGCCACCAGCAACAACAGTCAGGAAGCTGTTACTCCCGGCAGCAGTAGCGTCAAGCTGCAATTCAGCCAGCGGCACGATGATCCGGGAGACAGTGGCAGCACAGGGAAGCAGTACCCCCTCCAATCGCAGCACCAACTAGGAGACTGAGGCAGCAACCTGCCCCCAGCAGCAGCACCACCCTGATGATAGGTAAGATGCATTTTGGTGTCACAAGAAGGTGGCCGGAGTAGTGGCTGGCTGTGGTCACACCCCGGGGAAAAGTGATAGTGATTTCAGTGTTCCCTTGCGCGGGGATTGGATGTGTAGATGTATGGAGGCTATGTATGTATAGATGTGAGCGGCAGTGTGCGGATGTATGAGAGCGGCAGTGTGCGGATGTATGAGAGCGGCAATGTACGGCTGTATAACTGCGTCGGTGTGCGGCTGTATGAGTGCGATGGTGTGCGGCTGTATGCGTGCGGCGGTGTGCTGCTGTAAGAGTGCGGCAGTGTGCGGCTGTAAGAGTACGGCTGTAAGAGTACGGCTGTAAGAGTGCGGCTGTAAGAGTGCGGCTGTAAGAGTGCGGCTGTAAGAGTGCGGGGTTGTACGGATGTATGAGAGCGGGGTTGTACGGATGTATGAGAGCGGCAGTGTATGGATGTATGAGAGCAACAGTGTACAGTTGTGTGAGAGCGGCAGTGTGCGGATGTATGAGAGTGGCGGTGTACGGATGTATGAGAGCGGCAGTGTATGGATGGCAGCGTCATAGGGAGGGATGTCGGAATGCTGTTATAGGGTTCCTAATACAAAATGCCACGTTGGGCTTGATGGGCAGGTAGTGCGGCAAGCACACCCAAATTGGCATCTGACGTCGCCTGCAGTCCACACTGTTGTGAGGAGTCAGAGTTAATTTTGACTGTGTAGTGTACTCACAGAGGACCTACCGCCCGTCCCCTCCTCGCATCTGAGCAGCAGGTCAGGCTCTTATTTTCTTTTTATTTAGGAGAGGCCGAGTGAACTGTGAGCAGGGGGGCAGAGCTACATGGGACCCAGAGGGGCTGCTGTGCTGTCAGAGAGGGAGAGGAAGAGAGAGATGAAGCTACTGCAGATCCCCAGCTGATTGTGAGGTGCCGGGTTGAAGGGTGATGTGATCACCCTTCTCCCTCGCTGCCGCTGGGGACCGCATCTAGGCTTCCTCCATCGAGGGCATGCGGCGCAGCAGTGGGCAGCATGTAATGAGTTTGTCTGACTCATTATACTGCTGCCTGTTGTGGACACCTCCGTCCGTACGGACTGGTGTACATGCCCAGCACAGAGGTGACAGTGTTGGTGGAAGTGCTGCCCTGTTCTGACCCTGCAGGCCTCCCTGATCTGACTGCGGCCGCTGCTACTGCTGCGGCCCGAAACCCCTGCCGGTCCCCTCCATAGACTTCTG